>NC_092518.1:18391191-18694733 GCF_047511675.1 Marmota flaviventris | reverse complement strand
ACAGAATGGCCTATCAATGAAAGAGAAACTAAAGGTACATGCGCTTTCTGTATAAAAGCTCTGAGCTTAAAAATATTCGAAACATTTGCTCAGCATAGGACCATGAAAATAAAACAATGGATTTATTTCTCTCCCATCCAATCATATATGATTAAGATCAGAAAGTAGTTCAGATCAGAAAGTTAGTTCTAAATTTTGAAGACAGTTAAAGCAATCAACCGCAGGAGTGACACTGGGTTATTCTGATCAAAAATTCCTTAGAAAAGTCAACCACGTGGGCAGTTAATTACAGGAAAACTGTTATTTGCTGTTGGTGAGATGGATGGTGGAGAAGATAGAGCAAACACTATAGAAACCTTGTGTTAAATAACTAGATCCCTAAAAGCTGGCTGTTTAGCTTGAAAAATACTTTTATAACCACCACCATAACAACAACAACAGACACACACAAATACACACACACACACCACACACAATTATGTTAGAAATCAATCTTTCAGTTCAGAGACATTTCCAATTATACAGAAGATCATTTTTCTGCCTATTCTCAACTTAGTCAAAACAGACTGTTCCTTCTCAGAAGGAAATAGATGAGTTTCTTCTAGTATTAACATTTCCATGGTAAAGATCTTGATAGACTAAACAGAGAAAAACCTCAGAATTCTTCCCAAGTCTCAAGAATCACACTTTCCTCAATGGGGTCTGTAAATGAGAAGTTGAATAGTTTTGATTTGGGCTCTTCATGCTAAATAAAGCACTAACATTTCATGTGCTAAACATTTCATCTACTGTGGAATGTGACCCCACAGATAACCTTTATTTCCATCCAACTGTTCATTAAGTGCAGCATAGCATTATTCACTAAAACTTTTCAGATTTTCTCAAATGTAGACATAAGTATTATTATTTTTAAAAATTTTCAGGCAAACCTACTTACTTTTTTCCCCACAAAGATAAGTTATTCTATGCCAAAATCACATACTGGAACTCTGTTTTCACTCTTCATCCTAATTATCTAATGCTCATTTTTTACATGAGTGTTCTTATTATTATGGCAAATAATCTCTCACGATTTCACATGAGTTTCTAAAGAAGAAAATGCTAATGTTATATGTTAATTACCATAAAAGTAGAAAGTATAGAATGATGTTGATAAAAGTCATGGTTTTTACCTAAAAAAGAACCTCAGCATTTGCAGTGGTGGTGGTTGGGGAGGTTGCTTTGTCAATGAAGCTTCTTTAAAAAAGACAAAATGAACTTTCAAATAACAGAAAATTTGTTTATATGACAAATGATATAATGAAACACTGAGAAATATCAAATGGGAAATATGGGGTCTTTTTAAATGTTTATTTTAAAAGCTTTTTCCTAATGAAGACAGCTCAGTTACTGTTCTGGGATTTTTACTATATATTTCTAAAAAATAGGCATTCTTTTAAATCCCAGACAAATTGCATTTAAATTTTAAAAATATTTATTTTTTATTTTCTCAGAAAATTAAGCTTGAAAGGGGCTCAGATTTATATATATATATATATATATATATACACACACACACACACACACACACACAAAATATTCAGTAATAGGTACTTTATTAAAATTACCACCCATAATCTTATGGCTCTACTTCTTGAAGATACGTAATATTGATTTTTTCCTCATTTGTCCAAAGATTTGAGTGACCCCTTATTTATATGATGGAAAAAAATCTGATTATATTCTCATTTTTTTTTCTTGAAAACAAAATTTCATTATTTAAAATATAGCTCATTAATGAAAGAGATGTAATGTCCATGAGAAAATCAAATCATTTGTCATGCTAATATGCCAAAATTACATACTTTGTTATATCTTTATTAATAGTATTTCGCCAGGAATTTTCTCCAAAGTCCTTTCCAAATTTTATAGTTTTATTAAAACCAAAAAAATAAGTACTAAACCTCAATATATCATGTACATAAAAACTTCATTATGGATACTTACATCATAGTACTTTTTAATGCACCGTCTAATGTCCATGATCAATTTGTTGCTCATCTGTACCGTAAAGGTCAGAGGTGAAGCCTTACAATCAATGTTGCTGCAACGATACAAGCTGGGCTCCATATCAGTTCCCTATAAAAATCAGGACAGATGAGTACACAAAAAGTTATTGCCAAGTTATAGAACTTTTTAGTGTACTTTAAAACAGCATGCTTTCTTTGTGTACAATATTCTTAATTCCTTGTATTGGTGAGTTTCTAACTTTATTTTCTCAACTATGTTCCTCCCAAAGACCCCTTTGGTCATGCATATTTTCTACTCCTTTACCATTATCATGGTGGAGTACAAAGTCAAAGGGATAATTCTGAAGTCACTATTTTACATTCAGTACTTGACAGACTCTATCCATAAATGGACTTTTTAAACAATTTTCCCTCTGAATACCAATGAAATGTTACTGGAAATAAACATCTCAGGGACAATGATCAAAATTTTAAATTTGTGTATTAATTCATTCTAAACTTGAAAATAAATTGAAACCCCTTGACATTAGTTTGCTTTCAGTGTGTCAATTTAATTTTAGAATACAGCCTAAAAATAAAAGTTTTGCACCACAATAGCAATATCATTTATCATCAGTTTGGAAAATCTAAAATTTCTTCATGTTTTCAAAAAATCAAACATATTGTGGGAGTAGAAATTTTAATTACTATTAGTAGTTGACAAAAACATTCTGTTGTGTTGTGTTTTGTTTTAAACAAAGACAAAGCAAATGTAATATATAGGAAAATTGTTGGGGTTTCTAGAGCATTTGTTTTCCTTCTGGATACTTAAACATCTTGGTTTCCTTGCTCCAATCTGGTACATAACCCTACCCGCCACACTAAGCAATTCCAGGTGGAAGAGATTTTAGAGCTTGACATCGGCTCTTCCACAGTTAGCCCATCTGCAAGTCGTCAAGCCTCCATGCAATTAACTATCTTATTTACAGCTGTAATGAAGCAAAACTCAAGGATTTAGCAAGTATTGCTGATCTGTGTCTGCCTCTTCCTTGCACTTGCTTCCAAAGACTGCTTTGTTTTGATTCAAAAAAATGCAAAACATCTGCTGTTTGTCCAAATTAACTTAAAATAATTACTTTTAATTTAGATAAAGGATGTCTTGTCTTTCAGTTTCAAGGTTTTACAGGGTTCTGCTGCTTTCTCATTTGCCAATGGCTAGTACATGCATAACACTGCAGTGGAATCAAGTAAATTGGCCAAGTTTCAAGTTCTGATCCAAGGTCAATGATACATTTTTTGGCAGTACTTCTTGAGAGGAATGTCTCCCTGTGACTTTTTAAATGTCTGATAGGCAAAGACAGCAAAAAAGATAAGAAAAGTACCTTTGTCAAAAGGAGGTAAGTGGGATGTGTAAAGATAAACAAAAACTTTCCCAAAACACTTAGTTCCCATTAACTTGATTTAAGATAAAGGAAAATATTGCTCTAAGTCTTAATAAATGGGGGTTGGGAGTGGGGAAATACAGGTTACTAATTAAGGAATTACAATAAAAATACTTTAAGATAATTAAAATTTCTAAGAGATTCCATTTTAAAAACAAGGTCAAATACTCTAGGAAGGCAAAAACAATATTTAATCATGTTCAATTATGCATTTTTAAGTAGAAATAAAGTGAGTTGTGAGGGCAGAATTCATATGATGCGAAAATTCCTTAAAAGCACAAAATCAATGTGTTAAGTGGGTTTTTTCCCTTTTCCATATCCTATAGAGAAGGGGGGAGGTTTATACTAGATCAACCATAAAATCAAAGGAAACTAACTAAAAGAAATAACTAACCGAGCCATCAAAGACATTATCATAAATATTTTCCGTTCCACATGTAGGACATGGACATTTGAATTTTTCACAGTCTCTGTATTTCTCTTCATCAGTGAGCTGTGCTGGGCCACCAAGTAGAACATCATTCTCTTCATCTTTATGATAATGATGAACTCTAAATTGGGTGGGGTCTAGTCCTATGAATGTAAAAAAAAAAAAAATCAGAAGAGCATTTATCCAAAAACTACCTCAAAGAAGAAAACTCTCACCAAAAAAATTATTTTAAATTCATATACACACATGCACAACCATTTGAACTCAAGATCATATGGACAAGTGATTTCTCTTTTTATAAGAGATTACTTTATAAATCAAACAAGTAACTGCAACAATAGAATGCAGTCATATGCCACAGGATGTCTGGTCAGAAGCAACTATTTTATAGAATGTTTTAGTATTTTCTTAAAGTTACAGTAAAAAGACTACAAATAAATGTGTGTTCTTATTAAGAAATACTCTTAAAATCAAAATGTCACCATTAAAACTAAAAACAGAATAAAGATCCCATTAAAGAAAACAAATTCACTGTCATTACAACCCCTTCAAGTGCAGATACAACTGCTAACCCTGATTTCAATGCAGTGGTCGATTTCATCTTGGCTCAGTAGTTAACAGCATGTAGGTTGCAATCTAATTCAGTGGTTAAAATTCAGTAGCAGCATCTGAGGCAAAATGCAACATTGCTTTTTTTTTTTGGTGTTTGGAATTCAGAAATTTAAAATATGTGTAAAAACAATGGATCTACAGATTTATGGGCCAAAACATCTCTGACAATCTTGAAACCAAATATATTTTCATATTTTAATTGAACAACACAAATCAATCCATGCATAGTTTATGCTACTTTGTTTTCACAAACTATTTCAAGAAAAAAAATTAGGCTAATTTTTCCTTGTTCAAAGCATATCTGTCAAAATTTACTATTTGAATTTATATTAAAGATAATTATCCCACACTACATTATTTTCTTGAAACTCTCAGAGCAATCCCTGAAGCTCTATCTAATCTTTTGGAAATCTAAAGAAAGCTATCATATTTATTTTAGTATAAATGTAAATAAGTAATCTAAAATAGTAACTGAGCTCAAAGTTCAAAAATACCAAATTTTAGATACCAAATATCTAAAAATTATTTTATAGCTATCAACAGCTGCATAGGTACATAATCCAACACATGTATTCAGAATTCAGTGATGAAATCCTAAATCCTCTTTGGTCAGTCACTGAATGACATCTACTAATTATGAAGTACTTAAGGCAAATTCTTACACAGTGGAAAGATGCCAAACAAAGAAGATGAGTGAGATGCAGTCTGAAATTTCTCACCTGCAAAACTGAGGTAATGTCACTGACCATACAGTCTTCAAGTTCAAATGAGATAATAAAGAACAAATCTAGTTCACTGGTACCTAAAGTATGGTAAGCTCTCAATAAATGTGATTTGAATGAAAAAATAATTAATGATTGAATGAAAAAATAATTAATGAACCTAATGCAGACTGAATTCACTCCAGATTATGTATTTAGAAAAATGCATGAAACACCCGCTCATGCTACATGTGAAATTAATAGCTACTCTTTGTAGGAATTAAAGTATTTCCTAAAGTGATAGTATACAATAAAAACCACACGTTCAAAGCTGGGTGTGGTGGTAAATGTCTGTAATCCCAGCTACCCAAGAGGCTGAGGCAGGAGGACTGCAAGCACAAGGCCAGCCTGGACAATTTAGTAAGACCCTATCTCAAAAGATAAAAAAGGTTGGGCATGTAGCTTAATGGTAGGAAAACCCCAGGGTTCAATTCCTTGTACAAATTATGTTATATGCATGCACAAATACGACAATGAATCCCAATATTATTCATAACTATAATGTACCAGTAAAAGTTAATTTAAAAGAATACACATTCAGAATAATTTGAAAAATTATTCATCAGAGACAGAGTACTATAACATGTCACTTGGCTCCAAAACTCATTATATATTTTCTAAGTTACCTATCCCTTAGAGAAACAAAAAATTAGTGAAATATGTGGGAGTACATACCCTCACATTTAAAGATAAGGAGAGGCAACAGAACTGAGTGAGAGACCATGCTCATGAATGAGGCCATTTCTTCTCTGTGGCAAAGAGTAACTGTTGCTAATTCATTAAACTCTAGTTGTGAATCCAATTCACATAATGCCTTGCTTTTTTGCAATTATGAGAAAGCAGCTTCACCTTTTCGCTCACTGTATGAATATCAATCAACTACCCTGGCCAGTACCAATCAGAAAATAAGCAAGATTCTTCTAGCTTCTTTCACAGTCTGAAAATCAAGGAATGAAACAATGCTGGCTTACACACATATAAAACTGGCCGGTGAAAAGGAAGCCATAGGAGCTGCTCTCTACCACTCTCCACCAGCCCTGGCGCACTTAGTGAACCTGAGTGTACAAAGCTGCATGGCTGGCCCGGGGCAGCCTGGCCACCGAGTAAGTCAAAAATGGATAGGACCCATCTCGATAGTAAAGAGAAATGCCCAATGACTAGCTGAAAATTATGAGAAGGTATTAGGCCTTATGAAAGGTCTACTGTAAATGTCCATTTCCACCAATACTTCTATCTTCCCATGGCAGGAACAAAACAACTGACATAGCTAATTACTTCAGACTTATTTTCAAACTGATTTATTTCAGGGGGAGGAGTTACAATCTTAGTATTCTGTTGGCCATAGTTCTGTTTTCAGTGCTGTGGATCAAATCTAGGGTCTTGCACATGCCAGGCAAGGGTTCTACCACTGAATTCTACATAGCCCCAACCCAGTTCAATGGTAAAATTTTAAAAATATAAAGAAAGGGGGCTGGGGTTGTGGTTCAGCAGTAGAGCAGTCGCCTAGCACATTCAAGGCACTAGGTTTGATCCTCAGCACCACATAAAAATAAATAAATAAAATAAAGGTATAGTGTCTGATATTTAAAAAAATATATAAAGGATAAAGAAACTGTAATTACCTTAAAGTATTAGGTATTAATGATCCCTGTACAAGTTGCTTTAATGAAAAACATCATTTAAAAGTGATTTTATTGGAAGAACAACTATAAATTCAGGAGCAAACCAAAGAGGGCTAAATTAAATTAAGAAAACATACTGTGCCACATTGAAAAAAACTAAGCATCACTCCTGCTGGAATTGTTTTTGAAACAGTAAAAATCTAAGTTTAAACAAGTCCCAAACTTATTCAAGATATAAATTAATTTTTCCAAATCCTCATGAAATTGGTAATAGCAGCCTATTTCGAAGTTTCAGAAGACTTAAAAGTTTTACTGCATATACCATAACTCATTAAGGTTGGAGCAAAAACAGGAAAAAAGTATCTAGTGCTGCCACCTAGAGGTAGAGATTTTGAATTTTAAAGTGTGCAAAACAGAGCAGCTATATAAAACTCCCTTTGCAATTATTGTCACTCTAAAAGTAAACACATCCATCAGAAATGATGTTAAAACAAAACCTTTATCATGACATTTTCCCTACATGTATATATGCTGTATAATTAATACTAAACTGTTCACTATACAATGCATAAACATATTAGTGTTTGAGCAAGACATGTAAAAACTGAATTCCAAATTCCTTACCTCTTCTACTGAGAGCTTTCTCTGAACAACTGGCTTAAAGAAATAAACTTTATGCCCCATTGTAAAAAAGGAACTTCTACTTCTACTAGAGTAGTTTTTGATAAGTGACTTGAATCATTTGGTCAGGTACAGAATAAAGGAAGGAGTAACCTGCTTGGGCTTTGGAAAATCAGTCATCTGGCAGAAGAACAGGTGTGGTTTCCCCCACAATAAGCAGGAAAGGCGTATGCTTTAATTCAATCCTGTGACTTGCAGTGATTGAGTCACTTGTGTTGGGATGGGAGGGACAGAAGCAGTACTGGAATGAAATTAAAATACTGTCATTTATAATTAGAAAATTTCTAGGATTTCACATTATTTTGGCAAGAGGATCAAGACTCTCATGTTTCAAGAAGTATTTATAGAAAGTAACATCACAGGCATTGGGGTGGATGAGTTTAGAAGTACTGTTTTTACTTAAGATCACCACAGTCTGATCACACATTCCCTGTGACATTTGGCACAAAATTATTTGTCTACCACTGCACTTTCTAAATAAACATTGTAAGCTACATGCCTGTTTTAAGAATGTTTGCCTCTTACTATTCCCAATGGAATATTTCAAATGGGTTCATAACTCAAGGCAAATGGATACATTTGATCATATATTTCCCTTTCTCCAAAGATAAGTTTCTATTAACACAACTGCAAATGACTACAGTAAAGCCAGTTAGCTATATATGTTCACGCAAGTGGAGAGAGGAAAATTCTAAATAAATGAAATCCTAAATTAGTAAAGGAAGTACCTGGTATTCCCAAGCATGTGTTTGTAACACAAATCATTTAAGCTAGGAAAGCTAATTAAGGGATTTTATTGTGAATATTTTTTGGTGAAAATTTCCTGTAAGAAATAAATAATTTCTTGGGGCTGGCACTGTGGTTCAGTGGTAGAGCCCTTGCTTAGCACGTGTGAGGCACTGGGTTCAATCCTCAGCACCACATAAAAATAAAAAAAAAAATAAAGCCATTATGTCCAACTACAACTAAAAAAAATATATTTAAAAAGTAAATAATTTCTCTTTCACAAATCTAGGCTCAGTATTTGGACTTCTTTCAGGACAATATACAAAATAAAAACAGCACGATTAAAGGAAAACAGTGAATTTTTAAAGAGTGAATGCCTTATACAAGAATGCTTACAGTAGTTTCATTCATAATAGCTCAAAATGAAAATAATTCAGACACCCACCAACAGCAGAATGAATGAAATGGTATACTCTACCATGAAATATTACTCAGCAATGAAATAAAATGAATTCAGATACAATCAACAAGATAGTTGGATCTCAAAAACAGTAGACTAAATAAAAGAATTTCAACACAAAAAAGAACATGCTGCAGGAAAACAGTTATATAAAATTCTAGAATAGGCAAAATTAATCTATGGTGATAGAAATCAGATGAGCAGCTCTTGTGAGTGGATTTTGATAGAAATGGACATAAGGCAACATTCTGGGATAATGGGAATGTTCTTTCTCTGTGTCCTGATAAACTTACTGTATGATACTCTTAAGATTTTCTATGTAAATGATATTGAAAAAGAAAGCTAGTCAACTAGGAGATATCTGCAGTGTGTGTGTGTGTGTGTGTGTGTGTGTGTGTGTGTGTGTGTGTCTTTACAAATTTTTAGATCTGTTTCCAGGAAATACAGGGGACAGAGGAACACCTATAAGGATACTACTTCAGTGCAATCAGAAAACTACAGAATGAGATAAATTCTACAGGAAAAAAAAACATTTAACAAATAAACTGGGAGGATCCAAAAATAAAAAAAGAATGAAACAAAGGAGATAAACTATCATACAGACACTGATTATAATCTAATTCAAATAAGGAGTTTCTTAAAAAGTACATTCATAGTATGATCAGGGAAACATGAATATTTACTGCATATGTGATGAAATGAAGAAGGAACTGTGGGGTTTTTGATATGGTATGATGGTAGTGCTCTGGTTATGTTCAAAGGGGGAATCTTTATTTTTTTAATAAATGCAGGAACAAAATCTTTACAAATAAAATTATAAGATTCACTTCATAGTAATTGGGGAGGGTGGGAAAGAGGCATAAGATTGGCCATAGTTGACTGCTGAAAGTGGATGATGACAAATCGAAAGTTTATTTAAAAATTTTTCTACTACCATGAATATTTAAATTTTTCCATAAAAGTTTTTAAAATACCATAGATTCAACTTAAACAATTTGTTGTACAAATGGCAAATGGCAGGCAACACAAACTGCTTTTCACACCAAAAAGAAGCCTCTCCATAATAAAAAAATAAAAAATAAACTCAAATAAATAATACTCAGAAAATGCAAAACTTCTTAGTATTTTAAAAAGAAATAATAGCAAAACCTTTGGATTAAATAAACACCCATAATTTGTACTAGAGAAGACAATTCCCAAAATTTTCTTTTTTTTGGTACCAGGGATTGAACCCAGGGGCACTTAACCACATCCCCAGCCCTTTTTTGTATTTTATTTAGAAACGGTCTTGCGAAGTTGCTGACAGCCTCACCTAAGTTGCTGAGGCTGGATTTGAACTCACAATCCTCCTGCCTCAGCCTCTCAAGCCACTGGGATTATAGGTGTGCACCCTGTTATTCCCAAAATCTTGACAGAAAAAAATTACCGATGGGCACCATTCTTATGACCTCAACTTTTTAATGCCCTTGATGATAGCCCTGAATATGAATTTTAACTTTTTGAAATGTATACAAGTTGAGTATCCCTTATTTAAAATGCTTGGGACCATAAATGTTTCAGATTTCAGATATTTCTGGATTTTAGAATATCTGCACAAACAAAATGAGATTCTTGGGGATAAGTTCCCAATTCATATACACTTTATATAAACAGCTCAATACATAATTTTATACAATATTTTTAGTGTGCCTGTGTTTTGAATATGACTCATTACATGAGGTTAGGTAATTTAATTTTTCACTGTGGCATCATGTTTCTGATTAAAAAGGCTTTAGATTCTAGAGCATTTTAGATTAGCAATGCTCAATCTGTATCTTAGAGCAAGAAACACTTTAGAAGTATCTTATTTCTTTTTAAACCTGAGAAAATAGATAACTTTATGCTGAAAAAATATTTGGCAAATAATAATAATTAAACAATAGATCAAAGATTGACTGTCTCACAACAAAGCCATCTTCTCTTCCAGCCATCTTGGCAGATATAGTGGGGGAAGGAGACAGCAAGTGAGTTAGTAATTGTTATTGTCCTTTTTTGTAAAAACTGTTATTTTTAATATTAAAATATGGGTATTAATATTTAGTCAGCAATGGGTTACTTATAATCCACTACCTTAACCCTATGTCTTATTCATAATATATAATATAGTTTAAATATGTATGTATAATGTTGTATTCAGCTTTTTAATTTATTATGTCTAAGTCATTTATCTATAAGCAACACAACCTTTTTTTTTCCTCGGCAGTAATGGGATGGAAACTGAGGCCTTGAGCATGCTAGCCAAATGCTCTACCACAAACTACATCCCCAGCCTAAGCAACACAATCTTGATAAGTGTCATTTTGGCATACATAATTAAAATAATATTTTAGAATGCTCTGGTTTGGTTCAAAATTCTCAGGTCTCACTGCTTACATTAAGGGAGCAATGTCACTGGTGGCCCTCAGTGCTATATACTACTGAGATAGAAAAACCTTGCATAACTGAGGTGCAAGTTGTGCAACTGACACCACCGGAGAGGCTCTCTGTGAATTCTCTAAAGAGTTGCAGGGAGTAACTGAGACAGAATGGATTAGCCCTGTGGAGATTCAAGCCCAACTGCATACTGGCCTCTACACAGCCCATTTACACAATGCCCCAAATGTCTTCACTTTTATAAACTTTTTATTGGTGACCCCAGCCAGGTGTGGTCTCTATGTCTCTTTACTCTGATAACCGCAACCCCCCCCCCCTTTTTTTTTCAGGACATGAACTATGTTGTCCACTAGACATCCCCATGGCAGTACAATCAATCAAATGGTTCATAATTTAAGTAAAGAATCCATAGCTGAGTCAACTTTGTGTCCTTCACAGTGCCTATTATGATGCTGGGTATTGCAGAACTTTGATACTAATTAGTTCAGTTAATACAAAAGTAGACTAGCTTGGGAGCATGAGCCACTGGATGATGTGCTTGGGATGGTGCTCCATCCCGTAATAGGAGGTTCTTATCAGTTCTCAAGACTTCCCTTAACATCCTATCATGCATTTGGTGTGGTGTTAGTTTTTAAGTTTTTACAATTAAGAATATTTTATGTTTTTGAAATGATGGCTCTATATGTACATTATTTTTTCTTTATTCTTTTTAGATATGCATGACAGTGAAGTGTATTTTGACATATTATGCATACATGAAGCAAAACTTATTTTAATGGGATCCTCTTATAAAAGCTTAATCATGAAAAAAGGCAAAATTCTTTATTGACAAAGTAATGCCTGAGGCAACTGTTAGTGGCATCATTCTACTCCAGCCATTCTTTTTTTTGTAGGTGTTATGTCCCTGGGTCTGTCAAAAGTTCCCCCAATCATTGCTTAGCCTACTGCATTTAATTCTTAGAAGATATTACTAGACCTTGACTATTGATAAAAACTACCTTCTGTAACTTAAATGGTGTGGACCATTCAAAAAGGATTTCTTTTTTCAATTTAACCCAGGAACACACTGGATTAAGTGTGTTCTGTCTTGCCTTAAGCACTGTTTTCAGACATTAAATTCTAAATTCTCAGATTCTTTAAACACCAATAATTTCTCAGGAACAATGAGAAAAATGTCTTGATAGCCAAATACCTGAAATTTTATCACTGATTATAAAGAAATGTACTTTACAGTTATTGTACAATTCATCACTCATTGGAGGAAAGATATTATATATAATTCTAAGTACTGCTATGCATGAAATATAAGTTTATTAAAAGATGAAATTCAAGAATGAACTTTTGACTATTCTCATCACTAGCCTGGTTTGCTAAGTACAGAAGACTGGATGTTTGAGCACACTGTGAATATTTCATCCACAGAACATAGGGAGCTTCCACTAGAACAAGAGAGAAAGAAAAACCTACAGTCTAGAGAACAAAAGCTAAGATTTCCAAGTTTTAGTGGCCATGTTTCCCATAGGGCTATTGTATAAGAAGAGTAATACTATATTTTTTCCTATTCATAGATGGAAAAAGAGTAAAATTTTTGCTTTATTTAAACCCAATAGCAATACTCTTGCATGGGTTTCTGAAAAATGATACACATTTTGCAGTAGGATAATGAGGACCATTAGTTATTAGAGAGAACAAATTATTCTTATTCAACTCAACAGACTTATTCATTCACTCACTTAATAGACTATCCTCTCTTCTTTTCACTAAAATGGACTTCCCATATGGAATACCTGGCCATGCAACATGCCACCAGACAGACTTCAGGGGGTATCTTGACAGAGAGAAAGAGAATTTCCAAAGTGAAGCCACAGGATAAAACCAACACTTGATGCTTGCCTTTCATTTCAAGGAAAGCAGTATAAAAGCAATAGAAAAAGAAAAAGGTAGTTGAAAAATATAGTTGCTCTCCACAAAAGAATCTTAAAAATAAAAAATCATGAACTTAATAATTTTCCTAAATGAAATTATGCCATTATTCCTGATTTCTTTGTACTAACTAAAAGGACAAAGTATCAAACTTCACTAAAGTTTCAACACTGTAATACATTTCATTAATCAAAGATAAAAACTACATTAAAAGCAAGAGAATTATTTTATGTCTGTGATTAGGCAGTTGGAGGGCTTGTATTTTATGTATACATTTGTACACTTCAACTTATTTAACAGTGTCAGTTCACTAACTGCAGTTTTTTTTATATAAAGAAAACAGATTTAGAAATTTTAAAACAAATTACAGTAATTTTATGCCTACAGCTTGTACCTCTTAGAAACCACGTACCCCCTAACACTCCCCTTACTTTGCCACCACTTCCCCATCTCCGCCCTCCCCATCTCTAAAACTGTAAGCTGTAGGAGAACTGATAACGGGGGCCTAAAAGCCCCAAGGGAATAGCCACCCTAATTTTTCACTAGGAATTGAGAAATAAAGGGTACAAATAAAAATCCAGCTACTGGATAGGGCAGAGGCAAATAAATGCCTGCAGAAATCTGCCTGGTGAGCTTCAATGTTTTCTACAGATCTTCATGATGATGGGCACTTCTAGGTGTGTACTTCATTAATACTAAACCATGAGGCTGAGATGTGTCTCAGTGGTAGAGTGCTTGCCTAGCACATACAAGGCTCTGGGTCTAACCCCCAGTATCACAAAGGAAAAGAAAAAAAAAATACTGAACCTCCTTTGAAGAAAGGAGGAGAGACAAAGGACTAAAAGATTTGTTGCTAGTATAGATGGATATGTATATGCTTCTGGGGCTGGCAGGGGTGGGATACGAGTAAAGAACAAGAAAAGGAGAAGAGGACTACACAGTGATGACAATTTCAAACATTCTCAGCAAAAAAAAAAAACACACACTTTTAAGTGACAGAAATAAGAAAAGGCAGCTGAAAAGGGGGAGTAGCAGCAGTTCCTCCAAGGCTCAAGACACATGCCCTTCCATCAGTTTGAACTGGCTACATGGCACCAAGAAGAGGCTGTCCACAATAGTGTCCATACTGTCACACCCATACCCAGAGACCTTTTGGGGTATGGAGGGAGAGAAATGGGTATATAGTGGGACTGTGTCAAGTCTTGAATGCTCCCTCTATTGATTGAGATTGGCCGGTAATGAGACATAATGTGAAACCTTTGAAAAGGAGACCAATTAGTCCACTACTGACTTTGCAAACAATTTGCAAAAATTTGACTCATCAGGCAGCCAGTCATGATAAAGTACCTTTCAGCAAGTAAAGTTCTGCCCCCTGTATTGGCTCAGGATATAGCTCAGTGGCAGTGTGTGTGCTTAGTACACACAAAGTTCTGAGTTCAGTCCCTAGAACCCTCTCCTCAAAATCTGATCCCTGTTCAAATTATAAACAAAAATAATGTAAACTATGGCTTCCAGAACCAGACCACGGCATCTGGGCCTCTCTCAGCATCACCAATCTTGATACATCTGAGTGGCCATTGGGCCTATTCACCTAGGCAGGCTTCATCACCCTTTGCAGTCCAGTTCTTTTGTTAAAATGCAGTGCTTTACACTTCCTTCTTTTAAATGTCATTCATGAGCTGGGGCTTTTCCATCTACCCCTTTTAGTACTTGGTCACTAGAAGATTCAAAAGCAAAGAAGGAAAGGGCAGCAGTTTGCCTTCACACCAGGTTTTTGACTCCACAAATGAAAAAATTTAGCTTAAAAAAAAATACCTCTAGGGCTGGGGATATAGCTCAGTTGGTAGAGTGCTTGCTTCACATGCACAAATCCCTGGGTTCAATCCCCAGCACCACAAAAATAAATAAATAAACAAACAAATAGCTTTAGCCGGGCCCACACCTGTAATCCCAGTGGCTCAGGAGGCTGAAACATGAGGATTGTGAGTTCAAAGCCAGCTTCAGCAATTTAGTGAGGCCCTAAGCAACTCAGTGAGACCCTGTCTCTAAATGTAATACAAAAAAAGGGCTGGGGATGTGGCTCAGTGGTTAAGCACCCCAGGTTCAATCGCCAGTACCAAAAAAACAAAAAACAAAAACAAGCAGCTTTGCTTGAGGTTTTCATGGGGAACATAAAGGTGTGTGAAGCTCCCTGAGCTGGGGTTGTAGAGCACTTGCCTTGCACATCTGAGGCACTGGGTTAGATCTTCCGCATCACATAAAATAAAAAAATTAATTAAAGATACTGTGTCCATCTATAAATAAAAAAAAATCATTAAAAAAAAGATGAAGCTCCACATGCTTATACATCCACACCATAGCAACCTGGTTGAGAACATCTTTTCTAGCCTCTCAGAGCTACACTACTTATTGCAATAAAGTTTAGCACAGTGGTTAAGAATAGAATCTTCAGAATCACACATTGTTTAAAATCCAATGAAAGCTGAACACTTACTAGCTATGTGACAAGACCAAGTTAGTTACTTCTCTAAGTCTTGGCTTCCTTCTCTATAAAAGAGAACTAATATGACATACCTTCATGAAGTTGTGGCAAGGGCTGAATGAGATAAGATATGCAAAGTACTTATCACAGCATCCAACAGAGGAAGCACTCAATGTATACGAGGAAAAAAATGAGGCTAAAATATATCATGCATTTATAGTCCCCTCCTCCCAGCTGAGGATTTATAAACATCATCAAATACAACTCAACTTGGAGAATACATTATATGATTATTTTGGTAGCAGAATTTTATCTTCCTAATTATGTTTTGCTTAGGCAAATGTCAAAAATGAGTTTCCACTTCCAGAGCAGACACTGATGGAATAGTGGGGATGGGGGTGGCAGGAATAAGTTCAGAAACATACTCAACAGGACCAGAATGGAAAATACATGCCTCAATAATCACCTGTGGAAAAACCAATCTCATTCCACAAAGGTATACTGAGTAATATGTGCAAATCCTGAAGACCAGAGGAATTTGGACATATTTATACTGAAATTTGAAAGGAAGTTGGGAGATGGCTACAATACTGTTCACTGAGCACTCCCTTTGCCCCATGCACATCTTTTTGTTTAAAATTTATTCATTTATTTATTTATTCTAATTTGTTATATAGGACAGCAGAATGAATTTCAATTGATAGTATACATATAGAGCATGATTTTTCATGTCTGGTTGTACACAAAGTAGAGTCATACCATTATTGTCTTCATACATGTACTTAGGGTAATAATGTCCATCTAATTCCACCATCTTTCCTACCCACCTCATACACATCTTATTCCCCCTAAGTAATTCTATTCTACCTTTCAAGAAACCAATGTGTAGACCAAGGTTTATGAATAGTAGAACTAGCATTAAAATTCAGGTCCCTATGATGCCAAAGCCCATGATACAAGGGATACATTGTAGAGAAAGGAGAATATTCCATGAAGCAAAGCCAGAATGTGCAATGCTTTATTTAGGGTATATAGTGTAGACCGAATAAGATATAAAGCTAGAAATACAGGTTGGAGCTAGGAGGTTAGTCTACAATTGCCAGAATTAGAGTCTGTGAGATGACAGTGGCATCTGGATTTGACTTATTGACAGCAAGGAGCCACTAAGGATAGTACTCTAAAAACATTCAACTTAGTGCACAACAGACTAGAGAACGAGGACCTTAAAAGTAATGGAACTATGTGCTGGTTGTCTAGAAATGTAATTAGGGCTGGTGGAGAAATAAACTTCTAAGGATGACAATAATAGTGATACACAAAGGGATGATGCTGCAAAAACACTGAGGTCTCAAGGAGAGCTGAGGAGAAATTAGGGATCAGTCAATTCCCAGAGAATAACAGCAAGCCTAGAGAATAATAGCAAGCCAACTTAAAGTGAGAAGAGGACACTGAAAGAAAATTAAAATTAAAAATTTTACGTTAAGATAAATTCTCATTTCACATGAAAATACCTTTAGAAATAGACAAGATTAATCAATAAGCAAGCCATCATAACAATATCCTTATTAATTAAACTTACAATGATGTAAGCTCAGTGACTAATGGTACTTGAAATCTTATGTTCAGCCTTTCTTTTGCCTCAGCATTTACTCACTGAATGCCAACTGTAGAGCAGGCATGAGGTTACAGATATAGCAAACACATGTCTATGAGGGGAGACAGTAACCAAACAACAACAAAAATAAATGTCTAACCATAAACAAAGAAGTATCAGACACAATACTGTACACATAAATAGGCATCCTAACAAAGGAGGACTGTATATACCACTGTTACACTGTGAAAGTCTACTAGAGCCTGGGATACCTACCTAACCATGTTGCAATGAGCACTGCATCAATTCCATCTATTGTCTCACAGATTCGTGACACAACTGGGTGGATCTGCTGGGCCAGGTAGTACTGGGTGTCAATGGTTAAATTGTCCTGTTTTTGCAGTTGTTCAGGTGCATAGGCTCTCTGACTTGCAGTGAGGTTTGACCCGTCCTAAAAGAAAACAGGGACAGGTAAAGTTGTGAGTGACTTAATAATACACACTTGCTTGATCAGAGGGACAACAGTTTAAATTTTATGTATCCATAAAATTCATAAAATTTAATTCTAAACACCAAGAAGTCTTTTTGACTTATTGTTGAACATTTCATTTCACGTGTTTATCTTAGCAGAGTAGAAAGATCAAGGGGCTGGGGATGTACTTCAGTGATAAAATGCTTGCCTAGAGGGCATGAGGGGAAGGAGGGAAGGAGAGAAGGAATGAAGTAAGGAAGGAGGGAGGGAAGGAAGGAAGGAAGGAAGTAAGGAAGGAGGGAGGGAAGGAAGGAAGGAAGGTAGGTCAATCAAAAAACCTCTCAGTCTCGATCTCATCCACTGTCTGAGAATATAAATTCAGCATGTGTTGAATTCTATGTTTTGTCAAAATACGAAACCAACAAGATGGCACTGGCTAGACTAAATAATTTCACCTGCCATATCATAAAAACTCATTGAGAAGACTTGGTAACAATTAGTCAAGTCAGAAAGGCTTTTAAAGAAGTTAACAATTCTTGGGCTGGGGTTGTGGCTCAGTGGCAGAGCACTTGCCTAACATATATGAGGCACCGGGTTCAATTCTCAGCACCATGTATCAATAAATAAAATAAAGGTCCAACTAAAAAAAAAAAAAAGTAGTAACAATTCTGTTAATGTTATCCTTTCCAGCCTACATACCATCTAAAAGGACTTCCAAATTTTAGCCTACATACCATCTAAAAGGACTCTCCCTAATTCCTGGATAGTATTTTCTATGAGAGCTTTATGTATCCTTGAGGAGCAAATGAACAAGGGGGAAAGACTGTAGAATAAAACCCATGGAATAGAAAGTTATATGCAATATTTGTATAAGAAGTATAAATACAATTACTATAATATCCTGGGGGCTGGGTATGTGGCTCAAGCGGTAGCGCGCTCACTTGGCATGTACGGGGGCGCTGGGTTCGATCCTCAGTAACACATAAAAATAAAATAAAGATGTTGTGTCCACTGAAAACTAAAAAATAAATATTAAAAAATTCTATCTATCTATCTATCTATCTACCTATCTATCTATCTATCTAATATCCTGGTGAGTGGCAGTGCTCAAAAAACAAATACCTGGCCACTGGAATGAAGGACCTGGAAAGGAAGGTGATCAGAGACTCTTTTCAAGGGCTTTCTCTTTCACTCTAAAAATTAAAGTTGTGAAATTATATATAATTAGCCCACATACAGCTCTTTGGTGATGTCATCATCACCTGTGAATCAAAAAAGTCATCACCCTATAAGACCAACATCCAACAACTTACTCTACTCTACCTCTCATCTGAAATAGAATTTAATATTTCAACTAGTAAATTATAAATATTCACAGTGCTCAGCTGCTCTGTAGAACTGAATATGATGTGAATCCTATTCATTTATTACTGCTACTATCAGTCCCATCTAAGCTCAGCATCCAGCCCAAAGCAGAGGCAATATCACTGCCTTTACCAGAGACCAGAGGCAGGGCTCGCTCTCTCTGGATAGCTCCTGATGAAAACAAACTGGGTTCTACCTCTTCTAAGATACAATGAAACACGTAGAAAGGAAGTAAACCTCAGATTTCAAAATTTGCTTATTATTTCTCAGGAGTTCACAACATAGTAAAAGGAATTGAGTAGAATTAATCAAATTTAATTGTTGCCCATTTAGAAGCTTGTTAGAAGTTTGTCAGATGAACATAAGGCAACAGTCAAGGACAAAAATAGTGTGAAAATACCCCTAAGCAGTGTTTTTAAGCACCACATAGATCAGACTGCCTTTTAATGTGTGAAATATAATTGATTTATAGAGTTATAGCTTTCTGTTGAGTTTAATAATTTTTTATGGTACTTGGAATTAAACCTGGGAGTATTCTGTGCCTGGGCTAAATCCTCAGCTCTGTAAGTGGCCCAGGTTGGCCTGGAACTTGCAATCCTCCTGCCTCAGCTGCCCAAGTAGCTTGGATTATGGGCCTGCATCACTGCTTCCAGTGGCATTTAATAATTTTTAATGAGTTTAAATAAAATATTTAGAGGTAAAATATTTTTTAAAGGCACTTGGGAGCTAGGGGATGTATAGCCCAGTGGTAGAGTACCTGCCTAGCATTTGCTGGCATCTCAAAACTAAAAAAAAAGCACTTGAGTTATTTTCCATTATATCATTAGAAGTTCTCATATAAAGGCACATTTTTTAAAAAACAATTGAAAATTTCTGAGCATACTTCTTATCTCAGTTCAAACATGGAAGAATTCAGAATTGATTAGATAACGAGGTTTGCTATATTGTACTGGGAAAACATGTAGGTTATGTCAAGATATATCTCACAGAGACTTAATTCTCAAACTGGAGCAAGACCCCATGGTATATGCACAAAATAAGGCACACACAACTTTAAGAACAGGTTGCAATGTTGGTTTTCCTTGAAGTGCCCATGTAGCAATTGCTGAACTTCACAGGGACAACCAGAAGCTCAAAATTATATTGTCATTGTTGGTGGGGATCTAACAGAAAAAACTTTTAAAATGAGTGATAAGTTGACCCCTTAAGATAGTTATGTTAAAGGCATGTCTTATGGAAATTATGACCAATGAAAGTAAAGAAAAAAAAAGATTAAAATTAGTGAACAAACAGAATTGAAGATCTGAGCAAATAATTCCTATAGGTTTAACAAGAGAATAACTACAATATAAATTAGATACCAAAACATTATCCTCTGAATTTATAGTCTGAATAAGTTATCTAAATGTAAAATCTAAATAAAATAGAACCTATTTAGGAGGCAGGCTATCCTTAGAAGACACATTGGCTTAAGGCAGCAAACAGTCCTTCTAAAATTTGTTTCCATACATTTTCAAAGCTTATTCTAAAAATACAGTTGTGCTATGAAACACAGAAAGAATAATTTGGCTGCTTAAAAGCAAAAGACGTGGGAACTTCTAGTTAGCACACATGATGAAAGGGGGCATGTTCCACAGATAGAGGCCTATCTTAGGGCATTTAAAGAGAATAAGATAATAAAAAGAATCATGAACTATTTTTAAAATATTTTTTAGATGTAGATGGACACAATATCTTTATTTTATTTATTTTTATGTGGTGCTGAGGATCAAACCCAGTGTCTCACACATGTGAGGCAAGTGCTCAACCACTGAGCTACAACCCCAGCCCTCATAAACTATTTTTTAAAAAAGCAAACAAGTTAAGGCCTAGTATCACTGGATGGAAAAATGCAAAAAAATATACACAGTTGGACATATTGTACTACCCTAGCATCATCACTGAGCCTTTATAAAGCAATAAGACCAAGAAGAGGAAATCATTAAGACCTGATATTCAGACAAGGAATATAAACTTTTAAATACATTGATCATCATATTTTGTAAGTTAGCATATGTCTCCATTCCAGAAACAGGGAGAAAGCAAACAGGTAGTCCATCTTCATGGAGGGAGGGAGGAGAGAAAGGAAATTGGTTGAATCATCTGTACTTTCTTCATCTGTGCTTTAGCCAAACTATGACTGTGGCTTGATTTCATCATTAGATGCTATTTTACCACACCTAGATAATTTTTTCAAAGTTGTATGCTATCATCTGGTCCTGTCATTAAAAATCTAAGAGCTTTTCCATGTATGTAAAGATATAAATGGAAAAAAAAACTAACCTATTTACCAAAATCTTTATTTGCATAATATGAAAATTGGTTTTTTGAGATGAGACTTGTCAGAGGCAATATGCAAAGCACATTAAGGGCTTGAGCGAGTCAGACATTTATGGAAATATTTTCCTGCAGGAATTTGCTTTCTGTAACAGTTCTTAATCAAGGGTAACCCTAGGAGGGAGACAGAGTCAAGTGCTGATTCCTGTCCATGTACTTATATCATTTGTTATGTACATCATCTACAGTATGTAGCAGATAGTAACAGTCTACTTTTAAATTTTTACAAAGCTCTGTGGTTTAAAAACACACTGATTTAACAAAAATCAATCGTTGTAATGAATTTAAAGTTTTATCTAATGCTTTACTATAATAACAATGCAATAAAAATCAGGATAAAATTATTAATAATAATTTAAAAGAAAAATCTTATTCAGATGAATTATGCCTTGGGGCAAATAAACCATAATAATTTCAAACAATTTGGTTAGAGACTTATGACTCTGACTTTTTTTTTTAAACAAGGAATAAGGATGACAGCGCTCTTTGTTCCAATTAGAATCAAGTGCTTTCAAGGAAAAAAAAACTGCTCTTCTGTCATATGTCTTGTTTCAATCCCAGTCAGCAGCATGCTAGTCTCAAATGAAACTGGTAGTGGTTTAAAACTGTTTCAGAAGGCCAAGCAGTTCATCAGAGGTACCTCACTCAGGGAGAAACAGGGAGAAAGCAAACAGGTACTCCCTCTCCATGGAGGGAGAGAGAGGGGAGAAAGAAAGAGAAAGGAAACTGGTTGGATTATCTGTGTTTTCTTCATAATGTATATCTTTAGAGTCTCTCAACCTTCCTTCATATAATCTCAGATTTCATATTTTTTCCAAGTAATTATTTTGATATAGGCTAAGGAGCTATAAAAGGATACTGCTGGACACATGACCAAACTTACATGCATGTTCTTTCTTTAAAATATTCTTTTTAAGTTGACGTTGGACACAATACCTTTATTTTTATGTGGTGCTGAGGATCGAACCCAGTGCCCCACACATGTTAAGTGAGCACTCTACTGCTGAGCCACAACCCCAGCCTCTTTCTTTCTTTTTTTAGGAAGATGCTGGGGATAGAACCCAGGGCCTTGTGCATGCTAGGTAAGTGTTCTACCACTGAGCCACACCCACAGCCTATAATATATTTTCATTAAAATTAATTTAGGGTTGAAAGAGTAGCTACTGTTATAAACATCTCACCAAAATAATTTCAGTGAACCAAAACACAACCCTTAAGTATTTCATAAAACTTCTAATAAAACATACCACATCCCTAATAAATGTTTTTTAAACGCTGTAAAACTAGCTATACTTTTGAGTCATCTCTTTACAGGATCAATTATTTCGAAGACTAGTAAATAAGACACTATGGCATTCTGGATTTTACTATGGATTCTTAAATGGTATGAGTCTTATGAATTATGATTTACCTGACAGATGACATATGACACAGTATCTCCAGCTTTCACCTTTCTGCCTCCTTGAGAATTTATCCAGAGGGCAACATGTACATGAGGTAGACTTTTCTTATCAGGGTAATCCTGGGGATCCTTTGTCAATGCCTAAAATAGAAAAAAGAGGGGAAAAAGCCAAAACCTTAAAATAAAACTCTTCTCACACAGAGATATACAATGAACACATCTTTGCTACAATCATATTAGCCACATAAGCATAAAATGAAAAGTATGCAGAAAACACAGCCACAGAATATTTAAACAGTCCATCCATCCTCAAGGATCCTCTCTTCATTTACTAATTAACATAACCAGATGCAACCTTAAAAAAAAAGGATTATAGCTCAGGGGCACCGTTTGCCTTGCAGGCACTAGGTGCTGGGTTCAAACCCTCTTCCCAGCACCAAAAAAAAAAAAAAGAAAAAAGAAAAAAAGAACTACAAGTTTATGTGCTGTGCTGCATAAATATCTGAATATATTTTAAAAAATCAAGACTCTAAATCCAGTGTTCTATATAGCCTCCCAGAGTTTCTATCAACATTCACGATTCTCTCAAATGAATTAATTGATTAGTCAGAACAGATGAATAACAGCAACTCTGACATAATAATCTGTTTCTCAAAGGCTCTTCTAGCCTAAATAAATCCAGAAGGCACCAGAAGTCAAGATCTACAGAAGCAGAATAGAAAGCAAGCCCCATGAGAGCAAGAACATGATTAAAGCTCTATTCATGGTGCTCAGAAAAAGGCATAGTATACAGTAGCAGTCAAATGTTTGCTGAATAAATTATTTCACCCATCCTGAAATAATTTGCTAAATTAAAGTACTATAAAGTACTATGGGATGAATAAGATGCAGTCACTGGTATTAAGTTAAAAACTCTCTCCCCTTTGAATGAACCTCAACCCCCACTGAAAAAATACAATAAAGCTACATGTGCTTTAAGGAAGATGTGAACAAAGCATTATAGAGAGAGTTTAGAGAAGATCACTTCCAGCTGAGAGCATAAAAAGAACTTAAGCTGATACTTGAAGAAAAAAACAAGATTTTTACAAAAGGTAAAGGGGGCAAGAATATTTCAGGTAGAGATCAAAGGGATAGGGAAAAAATAAGTCTATGGGACTAGAATTCAATGTGTACGAAGGGAAGCAGGGGAACCATGGGTTTATAAGGGGTAGGTTTTAACAATGAGAAGAAAGATGGGGACCAGTGACCTACTTAATGGGCTTACCTGTTCTCAAAATGCAGTCTACAGGACCCTGGGAGCTCCTGACACCCCTTTAGAGATCTCAAAGTCAAAACTATCTGTTTTCATTACAGTACTATTTGTACTGATATTGCAAAAACCATGGTGAATACAATTGTTGGTGCCTTATAAACATGAATCAGTGCAGCAGTTATCAAACTGTACTAATAGTCATTGTATTCTTCACCACTATGCAGTTTCAAAATAAATATCCTTGATAAAGTAGTAAAAAATAATTTTTAAAGCTCTCAACCCTTAAGTACAAGACTACTGTTTTGTGTGACAAAATATAAAATACACACATGGCATACTTAAATAAAGGTTGCTCCAAGAAAAGCATATTATGTAATTGTTTGAGTTGCAAGCTAAACTAGCTGCACATGATATCATTTTTACTTTAAAAAAACGGCAAACTATGTGATAGGTACTTAGCAAACAGTTTCTCAAACAAGAACTAAACTGCAAGAAAAAAATCTGATAGCAAGTATCATCAGCGATAAAATTCAAGCTTTCAAGTACAAATTAGAATTTTGAAAAACTTGTTTTCACTTCTGTGAACTTGACAGCTTCCTGATACTTAAACATGTTTCTGATATAACTACAAATACTTTAAAATGAGATATTTGATAATAAAAAATGAAATATGTCCATTTTGGAAGATACACATACATACAGGGACCCATCATTTAACAAATGACCATTCCATAATGTCATGCATAGAAAAAATAGTCAAAAGTATAACACAGACCAATAGATTTTAATTAAGAGAGTATAAACCATTCATGGGTGTGACTTCAGATTTCACTTTACAAATAACATTTAAGAAAATATTATCTACAGAGTTTTGGTATAGGATTAAAAAAAGAACATATACAACTATCAGAAAAAATACTACAACATTTCTCCTTTTTCTAACTAAGTATTTATGTAAAACTGAATTTTCTTCCTATACTTAAAGCAAAACCACACATCATAATAGACTGGATGTAGAAGCAGGTATAAAAATCCAGATATCTTGTAATAAGCTTGACATTAAAGACTTGCAAATTACAAAATGATTGCACTCCTCTATTATACTTTGTTTTGGAATATAGTTATTTTTCATGAGAAAATATTATCTTGTAATCACATAATGGATTTATGCTATTTTAAATAAATTAATAATACTTTTTAATTTGTAACACTAAATATAAGCAAAAGCCACATGAGCAAAAACTCTTAGCGTCTTCAATTATTTTAAGAGTGTATAGGTGTCCTGAGACCATGAAATTTGAGAACTACTGTGGTAGAAAAAAGTAGGTCCTCAAACAGCAACACAAACTCAAGTTATACACACTTTCTAAATCCTATAATCAGTATAGCAGAATACCTAGGAAAGTCTCCAAGTATCCGAAGCTCTTCCAACTTGGATAATGTTAACTCTTGACTGACATGGATGGTCAATATTGTATAGAATTCTTAATTGACATAATTCTACTTAAGAAAGCCATTATCTTTTTAATTAACTATTCTTTAGTACAATGATAAGGAATCCAGATTTTCATCTGACATACTTTCTAATTATTAGACTGAGAATATTTAAAGATTTTTACGTTAGATTTAGAAGACTTGATTTAAAAAATGTTTCCTGGTGGTTTAGTCAGGGCTATAAAAATCAGCTATGAAGTATTTTGTGTTACTTTATGAAATATATTTAAGCTAAGACTGAAATAGTTCAAAAAATTATGTACACATATTTTTGGTAGCTTCTGGAAAAAGGGCTAAAATTTTGTTTGTTATGCAGACCTCCATCCTAATCGCCCACCTGCTATTTTCAAATCCTACCAACATCACCTAAAAACAAACAAAATAATAATAATATAAAAACATCTTGTCATGATACCATCTACAACCAGCCACATAATCTTTTCCATTCTACTCTCTTTGGAAAGTGGTAAAATGTAAAAATGTGTAAAAAAAAAACCCTGCATTGTTCACAATTTTAAATAATTCAAGCCATCAGATCAATATTAAGGATTATCAGGAGGACACATCACCTTTGACATATGAATAGCTTACTGTAAATAGACACAGAACTATAACTATGATATAGATAGTTCTTTCTTCAGGATTTACCTTATTTTTATCAACACTGCATAAATTCTTCTTTAAATACCTTTCAGAGTACATTAGGATCTTGAAAACATGGACTGTGCTTTCCTTACTCAACTTTATATTCCAGAATCTAGCACTGCACATGAAAGAGGTACTCCCTGTTTGTTGAATGGATAATTCAAAAAGCAAATGACTTATTTCAAAGCTCACTGAGTAGATATTATTTGCCAGTAACTATCATATGCAATATGGAGACTATAAATATAGTAAGTCAGTGTCAGTTCTGCCATTGAAGAATGCATGCATATCCGCTAACCCAGTATGCATGAAGCATGTTAACTCTGATTAGTAATAATATGTTACTGTAAGATGACAATTATTGAAGCTGAGTGATGGATACATGGGGATTCATGATACTATTCTCTCTAAAGTTGTATAAGTTTGGATTGTTTATCAATAAACACTTAAAATAATAAAACAATATAGACTATGGATCAGAACCTGAAGATACACACTATAATATGAGAAGATGACAGTGTAGGCCCACTACCCTAGAGGAAGTGTGCTTAGTTATTTTGTCAATAATACAGTTATGCTTGTACCAACCCTTCTAAACTCATCCCTGGAATCCCGTGGGATAGGAAGGTAGAAAAAAATCAGGGATACAATATGTGGAATAGATGTAAGAATTGACTATAAGAAGACTGAAGTCATTATACTTACTCACGCAAATTTTTGAGAAAGAAATAAAGCAATACCTCAAAGAAAACCACTTTTTAAATGGCACAAGTGATTCCATGCCAATATATATATATATACCATGCACCACTTAAGGAGATGAGCTAATGTCATGGCAAATATTCCATATATATATATATATATATATCTTCTTCTTTGATATTAGAGACATGAAGACAAGTTGTGGGTTACAAAAAACTCACCTAAGAATAAATACAAATTTTAAGTATATGCACAGAAAATATTCATTCTAAGAGTCAAAGAAATACAAATTAAATCCAACTGTGAAATATAGTTGCACATTCATTATGACAGCATGGTAATTTTTAAAAATCATCACCACTACAAGCAAAGTGTGATGAAGACAGCACACACGTTTCCTTATTATTAACTGATATTATTACCCTTTTACAAAGCAATTTTGCAAGAACCATACAGATATTTGTATCTTTGGACTTCAAAATTTTATTTCAGGGATGGAGTTGTGGCTCAGTGGCAGAGCATTTGCCTACCATGTGTGAGGCACTGGATTTGATTCTCAGCATCGCATATAAGTAAATAAAATAAAGACCCATCAGTATTTAAAAAATATATATTTCAAAGAACCAATATACAAATGCAACTCATTTAAAAGCAAAAGATAAGTCAATAAAAATATTCAGTAGTTATTATATATAATAGAAAAATAATCAGCATACAAAAATTTTAAATAAATACATATCATAAAATAGATTATCAATAAGTATACTGATTATGATTTTAAGATAATATGGAAATGTAGAAAAATATTTATGTTCAGTAAAAATAGGTTTTGAAATATATTATAGTTGGGGCCACGTAAAAGTGTTAGGAAATATGCAAAAGTGACAAGCATTACTTTAGCATAAGGGTATTATGAATGAGTTTTCATTCTAAAAATTCTTTTTAATGTCATCATTAGATTCTTTTTCATTAATTTTTTTTGTATGAGCTTTGACAAAGAAATCTATTACAAAATGGGTAAAGTGGTATTTGCAAATTAGCTTCTGAATATGTAAGGGTACTCTTTTCAAATGGAAAAAAATCTATTAACCTAACATCTTGCTTATTACACAGCACTTTAGAAATCAAGATTTTGTTTTTCAAATTAGGTAAGAAAAATATTTCCTATTTTAACAACTAAAACTATCCATAAAGTGCAACTTAAAGGTTTTTTAAATTTTAATAAAGCATAAATTCTTTGAATATACAGAAAGTATTACTGCCATCTTAATTCTAAATAATTGTCCCCAAAAGTCTTCTGAATACACTACCTCTAGGGATCACCATCTGTGAAGATACACGTATGTGTACACATGCAAGCACCAAGTTTACACACCTGTGCCACAAATAGGTATTACTTGGGAGGTTTATGAAGAATACAGTGTTTACAAGTACCTGATCATAAATTATATCACTCCCAGAACCTTTGGAAACCAGGCTTTCAAGAATTAAAGTAAGAAATCTAGAAGGCCTCTGTGGAAGACATAGCAGTACCTGTGGATGGAAGAGGTAGGCTAATGCTCAATCTGCAAGATAGTTGTTAAGCAGCTTGCACCACCAGCTAGAATTTATTTAAATTGCAAGGATGAGGTGGTTCTTCAACTATCTGAAGGAGGAGAAAAACACATGACAGCAGCTGGGCTCAGCAATAAATGCTACATTTACCTTGTTAATTTCAAACTGGCTCACTGGGACACTGCCATTTAGCACATTTTCTCCAATTTCTATTAACCTCTTCTGAATATTTTCTACTATAGTGTCCCGGTTTTGATCAGAAAGAATCTGGCCAATGACAAAGCTGCAAAAAAAAAAAAAAAAAAAAAAAAGAGAGAGAGAGAGAGAGAAATTGAATTTTTAAAATGTCATACTTTATTATTTAAATAGAGAAAAGGAAGACACATGCCATTAGATTAATGTATGGATAAGATCTATACTAACAGCTAATATAAGGGTTAATATGTCCAAAAGGCAGTTACTCTTTGTTTTTTAATACTAACTGTACCAAAGATTTACCAACCTTGGAAGGTCAGGTTTGCCCTTAGACATAGAGAACATTCATTTATGTGGTAGCTGATGCTTCATACAAAGTGCAATGGAGAAAAATGTGTGTTCCATATATTTTTATGCAATTATAAAATTCTCAAGCAGTTATATTCTACCCATAAGTTAAAATTTTAGAAGATAATTATTTCACTTTCCTCATAAAGCACTATGATACTACCTCTGGTATCATCAAGATATTTCCATCTGAGATGACCAGTATTAGGCGAGTAGAAATATAAAGCTCTTTCTTCAGCTTCATTATAAATTGGTCAGTATTCTCCAACCTTACATTATTCCTCAAAAATTCATGTTATTCTACCAAACCCAAAGGAAAAGGAAAAAGAAAAAGAAAAGAAGTTAAGAAAGCCAATATTTTACCCATTTCTGCGAAAATGCAGAGCGAGAGTTTGACAGCTGCATTATAATTTGTCAGAAAAAGAACCCTGACAAAAACATTTGTATAGCTTTAATTACTAATACATTTCTAACTCAGAGAAATTTACTTCTATTATGATGCATCTTTTCTTAGAAAACACAAAGCTAAAGAGAACACTCTAAACGACAGTCTATACAAAGTAGTTTCATCTTTGGGTACATTTGGGGGCAATGAAGCATTTCAAACTACATTTCATAAAAAGCTAACCGTGACCTATACTTGGATGATCAACTTTGCCTAATCAAGAGTAGTTTTGCAGAAGCAACAATTGCTCAATCTCCCAACTTCAAAGCAGAAGAACACTGGAAAATAAGTTTAAAAAATGCTAGTATTTAGCAAAAATTAAAATCTAGCTGTAAAGAAAAAATTTTTTCTACTTTCAGAATTGATCCAATTCACAAAATAGGAGTATCTGAAAGTTGGTATATAAAGTACCTCAAATTCATTTTTTAAATAGGTGCTTTATACATTAACATGACCCTAAAAAATTCATACACACAGGTCTTATTATCACAATCTTCAGTCCCAGTTACAAAGCAAAGGAGTAAGTTATGACATTTATTATTCCTGAGGCATCCACAATATTTGAGAACTAACTCTTAAATCAATCTGAAATTAATACAACTCTTTTATACACAAATGATATGAAGGGAACAAAGCCTCACTCTGTGCCCCATTTTGAATCCCAGAATATTTTAAGCCATGAAATGGGGAAATTTTAGCAATTATGTTCCTAAACAGGCTCCAGGAAGATCCCAGGGCATAAAACAAAGCACTTTCTAAATAGGAAAATTAAAACAAAACAAACCAACATCTATGAAATCAACTCTATAACCATCCAAGTGTGAAAGTTTACCCTCACCATGAGTTAAAACTCATGAGATAGCATCTGACAGCAAGCATTTCTTACCTAGCAAATCTGGCTTTTTCTAACTTTTCATCTAATTGTAAAATTCTACTTCAAATAACTTTGAACTATTAATACGAAATATTAATAAAAAATTATTATATCCTTATGATTAGCAGACTTATAGGCATTTTCTAGATCAACATCTGAATTTTTAAAAGACAAACAACAAAAGCAAAACTGAAAGCTGAACTCACTTTCCAGTGTCTTTAGCAAGATCACACCAATCTCTTCTAACTATATCTAATCCCTTCAGCTCCTGTTTGGTAACGTAATTCCCATCTGATGTTGGTTCAACAACCAGAGCAGCATATTTCTTTTTCTTCAGTAGTAGCAGAGACTTGAAAACACCATCAATGTCTATTTCAAGCAGTTTGTACAACTTATTCACTTCACTTTTTACCTGTGAAAATTTCAAACATTAATGTTAGCTTTTAAACTGACAGGGAGAAGATGAACATTCTTCAATTTCACAAGAATTAATGTAAGCAAAACTTGAAGTGATATAAGATCAGAAGGCACTTATTTGGCTTAAATGTAGTGTGGTCTTATAGTGGGTACAATGCAAAGACACTGAAAAACAAAGAATAGAAACCAATTTAGAAAAATAAAGGCAATAATGTATCATCCTTCTCAAACAAAGGACTGAACTGGCTGGACCAGGCTCAGGAAATATGCGTAAATTATGGGAAATTATGAGTCTTCTGTGAATCAAATGGCCTACTACATATGTACTTTCCTTCAAACTACTGATTTAGTAAGCAATTAAAATAGTTCAATAAGTAGATGTGTGGGCAGAAATGTTAAAACAATGCCTAAGGTATCCCTTAGCTCCTTAAATATAAGCAAATAACTACATGCTGAAAAAAATAAACAAAGTTTCTTCTCTTTCCAACACTGGCAATACGAAGACCATCATCCCTAGGGAAAAACTGAAGCTTTTCAAGGCCCTGTAGGAATGAGTGCAATATTCCAGGCCTGCTCTCAAGTGAAGAGTAAAATTTAAATTCTACACTTTCCGGGGCGGTTGGTAGGTTATAAAGATAATATCTTCATTTTTAGTTTACTGGAACAATATCTTAACATAGCAAGTGCTCAAGAAACACTTGCCAGTTGTTAATTTTTATTTGGAAAAAAGCTACATATGATTATTTCTAAATGTCTCCTTGCCTTTTTAGATATACTTTAAATACTCCTATAAAAATTATAGGTGTTGGCCAAGTGCAGTAGCACACACCTGTAATCCCAATGGCTCAAGAGACTGAGGCAGGAGGATCGCTAGTTCAAAGCCAGCCTCAGCAAAAGCAAGGCACTAAGTAACTCAATGAGACCTTGTCTCTAAATACAAAACAGGGCTGGGGTCAGTGGTCCAGTGTCCCTGAATTTAATCCCTGATTATCCCACCCCCCAAAAAAGAATTATAGTTTGTGGGCTAGGGATGTTGCTTGGTATTATAGTGCTTGCCTAGAATGGGTTCAATTCCCAACACCATCAAAAAATTATAGGGATAGGGGGGTGTAGGTAGGCAGGTATTTACCTATATCTATGTATAAAATACATCTGAATACCACTAGACATATATTTCCTTGTAAATGACAATGTGGTAAATGCTAATATGATCACATCTTAAACATACATCACATAGACTGTTGTCAAAGGAAAAAAATGTATCTATCAGTTAAGGAATAAACAATTACCTTAGAATTTTACCCTCAAAACCATTATTTGGAGTACAGTGTAAAAAACATAAGAGAATAAAGAATTCAGAAGCATCAAATTTATTATTTTCAGAAACACACATGCACATACATAAGAATTTATGTTATTCCATGTTAAAAATAGTATTCACAAAACTGGGTAAAACAATTTCATCAAGTTATCTTACCTTGTTTCCCAACTTAAATACTTCTTCCAGATTGGTGCTATTGGTGTTTATCATAATTGAATCTGTATCTCCATAAATAACTTCAAGATTCATCTAATGAAAAGTCAAAATTATAAAAATTAACAACAAATTCAGTGACTATTATACACAATAAAACTAAATGTTTTCCATACTATAGAAATGACAGTTTCTACTGACTTTTCAAAAATTTAAAATTATTTTTTTGTATTGTCAGGACAGGTGATTGAATACTAAGCATCTACAAACTGGAAAGGTGAGCACTACAACATTAAGAAAACCTCTCAAATTTTCTTAAAACAGAGTGGAAAAGAACTATGTCTAGTTTTAATTGAAACAAAATATGGAATTTAATCATGAGAAGGAGAACAAGCGGCTAGGAAACGAGGCCTATATTTATCCACTGTACCACATGCTTAGTGGTCACAGCAATTTAAGGAGCAGAAACATAATGGATTTTAAAAATTCTGGGGCACAAATCCATATTAAATTCTTAACAATTTCAAACAGTATTTAGTAGAATATGAACAGTGCCAAAAAAATCAATCATAACAAACAACACTGGAGAACATACAGTATAAAGGCCTGGAAATAAACTCTAATTAGCACTGTTACTAATTTGCCTGAAATGCTCACATATAGGCTTCAAGCAGGGGCTAGATCATATCAGTGTTGGTACAAGAAAAAAGCTGTAATCCATTAGGAGGGATTATAAATGTAAACTAGGCATCCTAAGAAGCAATTTTCAGTAATGTTTGGGTTACAATTTTCCCTGAATACAAAAACGTCACCAGGTATGATATTTAAGAGTTGTTATATAATGAAAATGCTCAGCATTACCTTCTGTACCATCTCTTTTGTATGCATCAAAATCTAAACGAAACAAAAATCAAGATTAATGTATTACACAATTACAAAACTCTAAATATAAACATAAATAGACAGGAAACTCCATGATTTGCTATTCCCATGTATCTTTAAAGCTCTTGAAGGTTTCCTAACAACAACCCTCAAAGCAATAATATCAACATAATTAAAAATGTTTGCCTCTCTGCTGATTCTTAACCAGATATATATGCAAGCAGATATATATATCTATAGTTCTACATATCTTTGATAAACACATAATAAAAATATCCCTTTATAATATGGCAAAAAGGAAACATTTTCATTACTGTTATTTAAATAGACCTGCATGATTTCAAAAAAGCCACAGATGTGTATGCATCTCCACTAGATTTAAAATTCTTCTCTAGACTAAAATCCTTGAAAGCACAAAGTAGATCTCCACTGTATTGCCTGGAACTAGCAGAGTGCCCAGTAAAAAGGCAGGGTTCAATAGTCAATTAATGAAGACAAAAATATGGATAATAACTAGATTATTTGGACCTGATCAGAAGCAACATATATAACATAGTGAGGACTCAGAGAGAAATGGACAGACAGCAAGCTTTTCAAACATATATGTCTCATACTGTGCTGGGAACACCTTGTATATTTTCTCATTTCCTTCTCCAAAATCCCCAAGAAGTAGCCTCAATTAATTAATACCTCAATTTGTGAGATACCAAAAGACAACGTATCTAGTTTGTCCCAGTAATGGCAGAACAAGAACATAAACGGAGGCACTTTGATTCCAAAACCAGAGCCTCAGTCACTCCATTCTACTACCTGTCCATCACCACCCATCTTTCAAAACATCAGTCTAAACCATAAGTCACTTTTCCAGTGGGCCAGGCAGTAGTCCTCCTTGTCAACTAAGCTCAAACTTCACGGGATCAATTCCATCTTTCCTGTCCCCCATGCTATGAATCTTTGTAAATCTTGTCTTTGGAGCATCTTTTACACTTACTTTCCACTTTTATTATCCACTCGCCTTTCTTATTATCTCCCAATTTTGTTCAAATGTTCCTTAAGTTTGTAGAAAAGGAAGCCCTTTCCCACCCTAAGAGTGGTAGGTAGTAGTGAATTCCTTTTAAGCTAAGCCAGTGATTTTAATATGGTTGTACAGTAGAATCACTTGGGTATCTTTAAAAAACAATACCTGGCCCAGCAGTCTTTTTTGAAAAGCTTATGTTGCAAGCTGAGTCAACGACCACTGGCCTAAGATAAACATGGTAATTCAATTCTGGAATTGGCGATCAGTTTAGGCACATGCACCTGACAACATAATCCTAAATTATCAAAGGTAAGGAAAATTGTTCTAGGAATCTTTCATGAAACATTTTCCTTCGTGACAAGAGGTGGGAAGAAAAACTGAACTGTCTTTTAGACAAGGCTGTTTGGAGCAGTGACAACCAACACTGTAACCACAAAGGGATATATTTCAAAGTATAAGCTAACATACTGAGAAGGGCAGGCCACAAGGTGGAAAACACCTGACTCCATGGCCATGTTGTTATAACTGAAACTTAACTTGCTAACACCTCTAAAGCAACATTCTAATTGGCTTTAGATCTCATTGACTTACCCTGAATCACCATCAATCTTCTTAATGTTTTCAATGCTGACATGATCAAGCCCAAGGTCTGCAACGGCACCCAAACCCCAGCTCCACCTATACAGCCTGTTATTTCCTTACATAAAACCTCTTGCCAGGCAGGACAAATTTTCCAGTCCTCCAACAGTTATAGTGTACAGATATCATCTTTTCATGCAAGTGTGTCCCCTACCTAATTTTTCCCCAGTCCTCTTCCTGTGATTGCATTTTACAAACCTCAGTTAAAACCATTCTCTCATGGGACTGTAGTTGTGGCTCAGTGGTAGAGTGCTTGCCTAGCATGTGTGAGGCACTTGGTTCAATTCTCAGCACCACATAAAATAAATAAATAAAACAAAGGTTTTGTGTCCACCTACAACTACAAAAAATAATTTTTTAAAAACCCTTCTTTCATAAAGCCCAACCCAAAATGATTCTTTTCTGACATGGACCTACTCTTTTCTTCTAGCAAACAAATGAAGTTTTATGTTATTTATTGACTGCTTGTTCCCCTCCCCAACTAGACTACAAGCTTCCAGAGGTTAGAGTGCACATCTGTGCCTAACTGCAGACTTCACATATAACAGGTACTCAAAAAACCTGTACCAATCAACTGATAGATTGCATAGTAATCACAATTACTTTTTTACTAGACACTAAAATTCAGTAAACTTATTTTAAAAAAACCATTCTCCTCCACTTCATCTTCATTTTAAACATTTAAATTACAGGGATATGTATTATGGGAGAAAACCTGACAATTCCTTTGGGAAAGGGGCAATAACGAGATCACCCCAAGTCAAGTTAATCATAGTGAGAACAGAATTACTTATCAAGAGTTCTCTCTACCCTATCCCCCTTCCACTTTGCAAGGCTGAGCTTTCCACATCATAATGGACAATTCCATAAGGTAGTACTGCTACCTACTAAGTAAAGTATCTCAGGAACAACTTGTGACACTTTCACTATAACATATTCAGTGACCAATTTCTTCTACTCTTCTTTCACAATGTGCACCAAAGCTACTATGTCATCCCTGTGTACATTTTCTATGGGAACTGGCAACCTTCACCTTTTTGATCTCTCTTCCACCAACTCACAACCATTTCCATGCATAATCAGAGGGCTGCTAACAAAACAATTTCCCCTTTGGTGGCAGAAAACTTTTGGTGGACTTACTTTTTAACAAATATGATAAACTGCAGACTCTGCTACAACTGCTTATTTCAACTAACACCTTCATCTTAGGAACTTTCCAAGCCCACAGCAGCTTCATTCTTTTTTAATGACTACATAATACACTATTATTTTCTTTCTTTATTTAGAGTACCAGGGATAGAACTCAGGGGCACTCAACCACTGAGCCACATCCCCAGTCCTATTTTGTATTTTATTTAGAGACAGGGTCTCACTGAGTTTGGCTGGCTTTGAACTGGTGATCCTCCTGCCTCAGTCCCCCAAGCTGCTGGGATTATGGGCATGCGCCACTGAGCCTGGCTCACAATTTATTTAACTGGTGCTCTACTAATGGACATGTAGGTTGCTTCTAATCTTTATCATTGTAAATATACTTCAACAAATATTCCTTATACACATGTAATTTACAAATTTGTCAGTAAAAAAGATAAAAGACTGCTGAGTGGACTCACTGGGTCAAAGATTCTGTTTTAATTTTTTTAAATATAAATATAGCTCAACAGCTCTCCACACAAGTTGTACTGATTTCTGTGGGTCATATTAACCACCATCTTTTCCAGTGGTCTTCACCAGGAGCTAATAGCAATGTTCTGTCTCAGGCTCAAGGTCCTTACCAGTTTGCCAACAAGAAAGCCCACAACCATTATGAGTCCTATCCTCTCATGCTTCTTCACTTAGCAGTTCTGAGTACCATAGTGCTCTCTTCAGTGCCATACCTACCCACATACTAATGGCAGGATTACCCCAAAGCTGCCTTCAGGTACAGCCCTCAACTCTCAACTGCTCACTGGAGTGGGCTCAGCTACTGTATACCCAGTACACTACCAAATTCTTAGCATCTAGCAGAGGGCCCACCGAGTATATGGGAATTATTAATAAACATTTATAGAATGCTAAATGAAAACTCCTAAAGGGTAGGTTGTATCATAGGACCCATGTAACAAAGGAGGAAAATTAGACTGAAATTTTTGCCTAAATAATTAGTCAAGAACTTGACCTAGAAGGTTGTGTTAGTCAGCTTTCTGTCACTATGACAAAATACCTGAGGAGAAACTGCTTAAAGGAGTAAAGATTTATTTTGGCTCATGATTTCATGGTCACTTCCTCATGGCAGCCAGGAAGCAGTGGGGGGGTATTAAAATATACCCTTTAAGGGCATGTCACCAGTGATCTACTTACTCCAACTAGACCTAATCCCCTAGAGTTTCCACTACCTCCCAATAGTCCATTCAATTATAAATCCATCAATGGATTAAACCCATTGATGAGATCAGGGCTCTCATGACCCAACCACTTGCCAAAAGTCCCACCTCTGAACATTGCTGCATTGGGGACCAAGTATTCAACACTTAATTAAGCCTTTGGGAAACATTCCTGATCCAAACCACACAAACCTGGACATTATTGTTTCTTTTTTTTCTTCCTTATGTCCTATTGCCTTATTAAGACACCCAATCCATATGAAATGTTCTAGAAGTCAACAATTGAAAACTTATACATTATAGATAGTTTCCCCATTGAGAAAATGCATTTTTAAAATAGTCATAGGTACCCAGAAAGGTCTATTGGACACAAGGTAGAGTGATTACAAGATGACTGTTCATAAGTTCACTTCAATGTGACATGTCTAATATTAAAGCTACCCATTCTGACAGAAAATCATTTTATAAGTGCCAAGGGCTAGAAAACAGGGCTATAAAGGCTCGCTAAATTCATTAATAAGGCAGTCTGCAGTTATCTGATTTCACAGCAACACCTGCATATTTATCTACTCATTACCAATTGGATGATGGAATTTTTTCAAGCACATTTCAAAAATCTGCCAACTTCAAGTGTAAAAAAATAAACTTTGTGGTTAATTTTTCCCTTAACAAAGTACAGCTGTTGAGAATAATTGTTCAAGATCTTACCCTGTAATGTCAACTGCAGCAGAACAAAGAGTATTTAATTAGCAAATCTATCCAGTAATTCAACACCTATTATATAAAATGCCTTCGTGATTTTATTCAGGATAATTTGCTAAGAGGGTTATTACTGACATTCAGATGGAATTTAAAATTCCTACGCAAGTCGAGTCATAATAGCAGTAATGATCTCCCCAATCAGGAGATTCGGTGTCACACAAGGCTCTCTTGCAATGCAGCAGCCGATTTCCTGACTTCTTAATTCCTGGGCTCAGCTCAGTGAGAGCCCTTCATGCCGATATTTCAGTCAGCAATACATCTTTAATGGGACTCTATTAAAATAACTAGAACAAAAATGACTTTTTTTTGGTTAAAAAGAATGACAGCACTGCCATCATATCAATCATTGCAGGCTTTGCAGAACAGTGCCGTTAGGGGAAAAGAGGAGGGGGAAACAGGAAAGGGGAGAGCAATAATTAAAATAATATGAAAAGGTATTTTAACCCCAATCTGAGCCTCTGAAGGCTGGGGAAGGGTGATGGGAACTAGAAATTTAAAATGTGTATCAGAAAAACTGTTTTCTAAAGAAAATAATTTGTTCAGGAATATACTCATGATGTGGTTTACCAAGCAGAAAGCACATGTTTTTTTCCTGCCAAGGTTAACAGCAGCAGCACCCTAAGACCAACTACTACTGAGATGTGTTTTTATGGGTCTGCCAGCAAGTCCAGGATAACACCTGGGTCTTCATATTTTGCTAAAATAGAATACTATTGTCTGGCAATGCAATCAAAGGTTATGAAAGGTTTTTAGATGCTGTTACATACTACTCCAATATTCATTACCACTAAACAGAAGAGAGAAAACAGCAGCTTTCCAGAGTTAAAAAAAAAGTTTCAAGGTCCTATTCTGAAAGCATCTATCTACTAATAGTAACACCTACTAATACAAAACCAACTATGGTGCATGATTTAGATAATAAACACAACAAAAGTTCTACAAGTTAAGACAGTGTGGAGTAAGGTCAAATTCTAAACAAATAATGCATAAACAAAACGACAATGGAAATGTCAATAGCTTTAGGACTCTTAGGTTGATGACATAAAATTAGAAATAAAATGGAGATTAAAAATACATTAGCATAATAGGGGCAGTAAAATGAAAGAAAAAGTTTGAGAAATATAAATATTATGATTTTTGGTAATCCAACCATTATCTAAGCATTCCCTACTCCAAATTTCAGCAGCTCTCAAGCAGGACTGTTAGTTCTCCCACTTGATAAACATCTATTTCATCCTCATTATATTAGTTTGCCTTTTCCCTATTTTTCTTATTCTCTGGCATTCTTATATAGCATATTTATGTCTTCTCTATAAGATGCTCAAGAAATGAGACCTGTGGATTTAATAAACACTCTACTTTCTGTCTCCACCACTTAACACTTTGTGATACTGGGTCACTTATTGTCTTTAAACCTTAGATTTATCTTCTCTGAGACTGGAGTGATATTACCAACCAGTTCCCTAGGCTGAATTGGAATAAAAAGAACTTTGTGCTGGAAGAATATTTTGCAAGGATAAAACATTATACAAATATTAGTTTTTAAAAGTCAAGGGTCTAAAATATGAGTATTGCTTTAAACTGCTAACTGAATTGGGACTAAGTTGATTTCCCTTTCCAGGTCTTAGCACCTTCATTTTCAAAATAAAGAGGCTAGGATGCCTTCCAAATCTAAAAATCTAGAATTCAAGTTTCATGTGTAGGAATGTCTTGTCACTATATTGGCTGTTTTGCCTTTTGAACACATTCACTTATTTTCTTTTCTCTATATTAGGTACTGGGGATTGAATGCAGCAGAGCTTTACCACTGTGTTACATCCCTAGCCCCACTAGCTAAGTTGTCGAGTCTGGCCTCAAACTTGTGATTCTCCTGCCTCATTCAGCCTCCTGAGTAGTGTGGATGACAGGCATGAGCCACCATGACTGGCTCACTTCCTTAGTATTAGAGAAAAGAGGTACTAATTTATCCAGCAAGGACAATTAACATTGCAAGGATGTGTTTTCATATTCCAGTTGCCTTTGAAAATGTTATCACTTATAAATTATCTGCATATAGCCTTATGCAATTAGTACAAGCAGGTGGGTGTTTTACAGTATACAAAAACTTCCAACACCTTCTGTTGAGATCTCTTTTCCACCCTTAAGGGGTATACATACACATCTACAAATATATCAGTGTTTCTTAACCTCAGCACTATTAACATTTTAGGTCAGATAATTTTTTGTCATGGGGAGTTATCCTGTGTTCTCTGTAGGGATATTTAGTAATATTCCTGACCTTTGCCTACTAGAGTTCAGCAGTATGAGTGTGCATGTATGTGCTTGCTCTCACTCTGTCTCTCTCCTCTCCAGTTTTGACCATCAAAATTGTTTCCAGACATTGACAAATGTTATATAAAATCTCACACACATACACAAATGAATCAACATTCCCTCTCCCCAGGCCTATATTCAATTGTCTGTCCCGTAAGTATTCATTCAAAACTCTACTCATCTCCAAACCCTCAATCAACTCCAAACATGATAAATGGCCCCTCCAAGAACCTTCAACCTAAACAAAAGGCTGGGTTCCTTTCTAATCCAATGAACCAACAAGACCCTACACTATGTGGTATCTTTCCAATATGGCACCTCCTCTGTATTCCCATGTCATCCTTTAGATCCTCCTCACACACTTAGTCTATTTTTCTCCAACATCACATCATTACCTTCCAAATTATTCTTCACCCTTTGTCATTTTTCTTCATAAAAGGTATGCCTCAAAATGAAATTCAAACTCTTAGCTTGACCCTAAGACTCATGAGCTAGTTGAGGACTGCCTCATCTACTAATGCTTCCCAAATGCATCTTTCAACCCAGACTTCCCCAAATATTTTATGCTCATAAACATGCCATGCTCATTTTTTGCTTCACTTTTCACAGCTGTTTTCCAACAGTGGCTAAAACTATGGTTAGGAAGTTAGGCTATGTGAAGGTTAATTTTGTGTCAACTTGGCTAGGCCACAATCTCCATATATTTGGTCAAACACCAGTCTAAATGTTGCTGTGAACATATTTTTAAAATGAGATTTAACATTATAATAAGAGGATTTTGAACAAAGCACATCACCATTCCATCAAATCCAATCTGATGAATACTTCAGGACAAAAAGACGGAGGAGGTTCTCTGAAGAAGGAGGAATCCTGCTACAGATTGACTGCCTTCAGACCTAAGCTGAAACATCAACTCTTCCTTGGGTCCCCAGGCTGCCAGCCTGCCCTGCAGATGGTAGACTTATCAGCCTCCACAATCATGAGAGCCAATTTCATAAAACATCTTCTTCTATATGTGCACTGTATCAAAACATACACCTCCTATTGATTCTGTTCCTCTGGAGAACACTAATATAAGCGACTTTAGCTCAAAGCCTAACAGCATTTCTTATAAGCTGTGTGACCTCAGGCAAACAGTACCTTTCTAAGCCTCCAATTCCTCAACTGTAAAATAGAGATATTAACTAAAGCTTCCTATACCAGGGCTACTGTAATTAAATGTAACTATATGTATACTTTGCTTTGTAAACACTCTCAGAAAGTACCCAATAACTGTTAAGACATAAGTACTCAATCACTGTTATTACCCAATATCTATTTATTTCACAAGGAATTTCACATGGTCAGAAAAGCCATCTCTAGCCTCCCCAACTCAGTGATATTAATGAGTACCATATTTCACCACATAATCATTGCAGATTATGCCACATTATTTTTGCAAAAAATTATGTGGCATACCATTATGTGAAGATTTTAAAAACTTGTATCAGTATTACTTAAAATTCATTTAGAGCTGGGGTTGTGGCTCAGTGGTAGAGGGCTTGCCTGGCATGTGGGAAGCACTGGGTTCAATTCTCAGCACAATAAATAAATAAATATCCATCAGCAACTTAAAAAATTCATTTATTACTAAACAAGTCTTTGATGCAACATTAGGATGCATGGAATATACATGAATATATGTTAATACAGCAGCAACAATTATGCAGTAAAATACAGTATACTAAAAGGCCCATCAAAGTGGTCTGTGCATATCACAACATACCACTCTTCTATAAAAGGTAAGATTAAGAGACTACAAACAAATTACAGGCAGAGATCATGCTGTAATTAAACCTAACACAATGCCTGGCACATAGTAGTAATTCAATAAATACATATCTCTTAGGATGCAGGAAAAAAAGGAGGAAAACCCTTAGTTGTCCAGCTTGAAAGAATAAAGTCATTACCAATCAAAATAAGCATCTCTACAACAAGACCCTAAAGTTGGTTACAAAAAGCAGCAATTAAACCCACACACAGTACACATTTAAATGCTGGCTCTTTCTGTTCAAGAAATGAAGAGTGAATCAGTTTTAATACCACCTTCAAACACAACCCTTGTTATATAAACAAAAATTTGCTCAAGAGAAATGAATTTCTACCCCAATGATAAAAGCCCACTAATTATAAACTTGACTGAAAGTGTACTTCTCCCATACAACTCTTGCTTCCAGGTAAACTAATTTTGTTTTAAATCCTTAATTTATAACCTAGACCGTCTGGTAGCTCATGTGTAAAGAATACAAAACACGTTGAATAAACAACACTTTCTGAAAGGTTTCTCCTCCCCAACAGACACATCTAATGATATTTATGAGTATCTCTCAATTATTGCCTTACAGTTTGACAGGACTCTAATTTTGATAAAAAAAAAAAAAAACTTAAAATATCAGAAACTACAGCTTTGAACATGTGAAATTTTCAAGTGAATTTCTCCCTTGTCTTATAATTTCTTGTCCCCAGTGTAAATATTTATTTGCCCTGTAGACTTTTTTTTTAAAGAGAGAGAGAGAATTTTTTTTAATATTTATTTTTTAGTTTTCTGTGGACACAACATCTTTTATTTTATTTTTATGTGGTGCTGAGGATCAAACCCAGCGCCCCGCACATGCCAGACAAGCATGCTACCGCTTGAGCCACATCCCCTGCCCTGTAGACTTTTTAAAATTACTTTATATTATGACTTTTTGAAACTGTTTTCACCTTTGAAGAAACGTTCCTTTCACAATGTTCTTTTTCCTCCATTCCAACTTCTGGTTTAGAAGCTTACATTCCATGTTTCACTTGAACTTATGTGCATTACTGTCAGGCTTGGGGTTATACCTGTCTTAGGACCCTGGAGAGCTTGTAGAGCCAGGCTTTAAAGCATACTGAAATCAAATCTACTCATCAACATGAGAGCTCAAGTACAAGCCCTATATACTCTTAAAATATTGAAGTCCCAGTTGGGTAAGACACTAACACTGAAACTAGAGCAGGAGATATTAACCTAACTTTGGTCAAGAAATCTGAAAATCTGCTGGATGTGATAGCATACACTTGTAATCCCAGTGACTAGTGAGGGCAAAGCAGGAGAATCCCAAGTTCAAAGACAATCTCAGCAACTTAGTGAGACCCTGTCTCAAAATTTAAAAAAATAAAATAAAATAAAATAAAAAGGGCTAGGGATGTGGCTCAGTGGTAAAACACCCCTGGGTTCAATATTGAGCACCCCCCCCACACACATACAAAAAGGAGAAAAAAATCTTGAAAGTCTCCTGAAACTACCAGCAAAGCTTTGAATGTGTGCTTGTATGTATGTTTCTAGGAAGGCCCACATGTTTAATCAAATTTGAAGTTTTGACTTGTTAAATATAAGTACCACTGAAGGTGCTCTCATTTGTCACAAGTATAGAGCTTTCAGATACCTTAGCATTCAGTAATGTCCATGAAACTAGAAACAATCTCACCCAAAGGGTCCTGCCCCTTGCTTTTGAGCTGGGCATTTTTAGCCCCTCACTACAGTGTATTTCCCCACAGAAAAATACATCCATGTCAGAAAGCTTGGAGATTTGGCTCCCTGATTGATTCCTCGTATAACTCATCTGGGGGGCTAATTAAGACACGGCCAAACTATGTCCGTGCTTTAGTGAACATCAGTGCTCAAGCAAGTTTCATACAACCTGATTAAAATTGACTCAAAGTGTCTTACTTCAACAATCACTTAGACAGAATGAATTTTACATTAGTGGGATCAAGCATGCACCAGGCCTCAGTGGAAATGAAAAGGGCTTATAGTAATAGGATTTATAAACCCACCCATTAGGTTAATGGCTAAATGATTTACATGTAACTTTCTCCCCCACCCCGCCTTCCCTCACCCTTTAACTCAGTAAAAACTATGCTTGGCATTTTCCACTGCAGTGCCACACACAAAGGAAATAGCCTTTCTATTTTGGGACATTCTAATTTCTAATAATGGCCTGGGTAGCTACCATTAACTCTTTCAAAGCACAAATAATTGACTAATAAAATTAAGTATTCTATAAGGCCTGAAAGTGCTTAATTGATCATAATTGTCTATTTGAGAAGAAGGCGTCAGGCTGGCTATGCTCAGATAATGAAGTTGGGCAATTCTGAAGCATTGCAATCAAGATAATACTTACAGCTAAAAGCGACATTAGCATTTTTCTAGAATCTGCAACATTTTCTTTATAACTGAGGTCACAGGAAAATCTGACTAGAAAACTTTTGAGCTCCCAACCCTTACAAATGGCAGATCTAACAGGTTGTCATTTGTCAGTACTAAGCACATGGCCTGAAGCTCAATCCTGAAGGAGCAATGAGTTGGGGGTCTAGAAAATATGAAGCTGGAGAGTGACCAATGTACTGCCATCAACATCTTAAAGTATTTTGATTTCTTTTTTTATTAGTTGTTCAAAACATTACAAAGCTCTTAACATATCATATTTCATACATTTGATTCAAGTGGGTTATGAACTCCCATTTTTACCCCATATACAGACTGCAGAATCGCATCAGTTACACATCCACGTTTTTACATACTGCCATACTAGTGTCTGTTGTATTCTTGAAATCTCCTCTTTAGGAGCAGTATGTGACAAGATAGTCATTGAGCTATTCATCATTACTCTTTTACTTCCAAAAAGGGAAAGGAAGGAAAATCTGTTTTGTTTGTGGTGCTACGGATCAAACCCAGGGCCTTGCCCATGCTAGCCAAGCACTTTGCTCACTAAACCACATCCCTAGTCCATGATAGAACTTTTTAAGCCCAGGCAGTTAGTCAGAGGGTGACTCCTTCATTCAGTACTAGAGCCACATACCAAATTCTGTTCAATAATAACCACACTTTCTACATGTCTTCTTATAATAACTCTATTTATTTTTGACAAAGAGTATCACTTGTCCCCCCACCATTTCACTTGAGGAAAACAGATTCTATGATAAACATATACAGGGTTCCTACCTAAAAAAAATCTTTCAGAAAGATGGCCTAGTTTTAGAGAAATATAACTATGTTCACCTGTTCAGAGAACCAAATAGACACAGGTTTAGTATGTTTCTAAAAAAATTATATTTAAGAATCAATTATATCACAGATTCCCATTTATCAGGCACTTTTTCTCCTATAACATTATCTTCTATACTTTCTCTGAGAAGAATCTAGAGAAAGTTTGAAAGAAACAAAGATAAAGTTAAGAAAAGGCATGGAGATACAGAATATGAAAAAGCATTATAAAGGCTATACCATCTTTAGCTTTTAAAAAAATCTTCGCTTTAATACTTGGCATTTCCACTCTCTAAGTTGACTGAGGCTTAAGAATTTGATATGAATTATAGAAAACATTGGATTTTGTTTTCCTTTAGAACCTCAAAAAAGAAATAATTAATTCATACAAATATTTACTGAACATTTCTCCTGTGTTAGGTGGTAGGAAACACAAAGATGAATGATTCAGATAGAATCCCTCCCTTTTTGGTGTGTGACATCTAATAGACAATTGGAAACACACACACACACACAAATAATGGGCCTTGGGGAAGTAGATTACATATAAGGGAAAAGAGAGTCGAGTCACATAGAATAACAGGAACAGGAGGATAGGAAATGAGTGTACGCAAAGATTCAAAGGACACAGGGAAACTCTCAATGGTGATTAAAGAAACTTAAGTTTTCAATAAAGCTTTTAAAAAAATAAAGTTTTTCACCCAATGGAAAGAAAATTAAAAAGTATGATGAAACTAGGATTGTGGTGCAGAGTAAAGAGAGGGGAGGACAAAGGCCCAAATATGAAAGGCCTTGTAAGCCACATAAAGAACTTGAAATTGAGGAGTGGGATAGCAGAGTGGAGTAAAACAATAAAACATGTGGAGAATACCGGGACTCAGAAAAAGCATTCAACAAAATACAGCACCCTTTCATGTTCAAAATACTAGAAAAACTAGGGATAATAGGAACACATCTCAACATTGTAAAAGCTTTCTATGCTAAGCCCAAGGCCAACATGATTCTAAATGGAGAAAAATTGAACGCATTCCCTAAAAATCTGGAACAAGACAGGGATGCCCTCTTTCACCACTTCTGTTCAACATAGTTCTTGAAACACTGGCCAGAGCAACTAGACAGATGAAAGAAATTAAAGGGATAAGTATAGGAAAAGAAGAACTTAAACTAGCTCTATTTGCCAACGATATGATTCTATACCTAGAAGACCCAAAAAACTCCACCAGAAAACCTCTAGAACTAGTAAATGAATTCAGCAAAGGAGCAGGATATAAAATCAACACCCATAAATCAAAGGCATTTCTATATATCAGAGATAAATCCTCTGAAAAAGAAACTAGAAAAACTACCCCATTTACAATAGCCGCAAAAAAATAAAATAAAATACTTGGGAATCAATTTAACTAAAGAGGTGAAAGACCTCTAAATGAAAAGTACAGCACATTAAATAAAGAAATTAAAGAGGACCTTAGAAGATATCTTGTTCTTGGATACGCAGAATTAATATTGTCAAAATGACCATACTACCAAACGCACTATACAGATTTAATGCAATTCCAATCAAAATCCCAATAACATTCCTCATAAAAATAGGAAAAGCAATCATGAAATTTATCTAGAAAAATAAGAGACCCAGAATAGCTAAAGCAATTCTTAGCAAGAAGAGTGAAGAAGGTGGCATCACTATATCAAACTTTATACTACTGAGCAATAGTAACAAAAACAGGATGGTACTGAAACCAAAATAGACTTGTAGACCAATGGTATAAAATAGAGGACACAGAGACTAACCCACATAAATACAGTTATCTCATACTAGACAAAGGAGCCAAAAACATATATTGGAGAAAAGATAGCCTCTTCAACAAATGGTGCTAGGAAAACTGGAAATCTATATACAGCAAAATGAAATTAAGCCCCTATCTCACACCATGCACAAAACTCAACTCAAAGTGGATCAAGGACCTAAGAATTAGACCAGAAACCCTGCACCTAATAGAAGAAAAAGAAAGTCCAAATCTTCATCATGTCAGATTAGGCCCCAACTTCCTTAACAAGATTCCTATAGCACAAGAAATAAAATCAAGAATCAATAAATGAGATGGATTCAACCTAAAAGCTTCTTCTCAGCAAAAGAAACAATCTGTGAGGTGAATAGAGAGCCTACATATTGGGAGCAAATTTTTACCACATGCACATCAGGTAGAGTACTAATCTCCAGGATATATAAAGAACTCAAAAAACTTAACATCAAAAAAACAAATAACCCAATCAATAAATGGGCTAAGGAACTAAACAGATACTTCTCAGAAGATGATATACAATCATTTTCAACAAATATATAAAAAAAGTTTAACATCTCTATCAATTAGAGAAATGCAAATCAAAACTACTCTAAGATTTCATATTACGCCAGTCAGAATGGCAGCTATTAAGAATACAAACAACAATAAGTGTTGGCGAGGATTTGGGGGAAAAGGCACACTCATACATTGTTGGTGGGACTGCAAATTGGTGCAACCAATCTAAAAAGCAGTATGGAGATTCCTTAGGTAACCTGGAATGGAACCATTTGACCCAGCTATCCCACTCCTTGGTTTATACCCAAAGGACTTAAAAATAGCATACTACAGGGACACAGCCACATCAATGTTTATAGCAGCACAATTTACAATAGTAAATTATGGAACCAACCTAGATGGATTTCAATAAATGAATGGATAAAGAAACTGTGGGATATTACTACACATTAAAAGAGAATAAAATCATGGCATTTGCAGGTAAATGGATGGAGCTGGAGAATATAATGCTAAGTGAAGTAAGCCAATCCCAAAAAACCAAATGCCAAATATTTTATCTGATATGTGGGTGCTGATCCATAATGGAGGTGGGTGGGGGAGCATGGGAGGAATGGAGGAAATTTAGATAGGGCAAATGGGAGGGAGGGTTAGGGAGGGGGCATGGGGTAGGAAAGATGATAGAATGAGATGGACATCATTACCCTAAGTACATGTATGAAGACACGAATGGTATGACTCTTCTTTGTGTACAACCAGAGACATAAAAAATTGTGCTCTGTATGTGTACTACGAATTGAAATGCATTCTGCTGTCATGTGTAACAATTTAGAATGAATAAATGTAAAAATTTAAAAAAAAGATAAAAAATCACAGATAATTACAAACTGGGATCTACAGGACTTGGCAACAGGCTGGACTTAGGGTCTGAGGAAAAGATAAAAAGAGTTAAGAATGAAACTCAGTTTTTTGCTTAACAAATGGGTAAATTATGTGTTGTTTGTTGAGAAAGTTAATCTGGGACAGAAAAGAGGTAGGTGAACAGAACCAAAAGGGCAATTTTGGAATTGATAGAATGTGCCTTTGAGGCATCTAAATGGAAAATACAGGGAGGCAAACAGAAACTAAAATGCTCAGCAAAGGGGATGTAGTGTATTTCAGGTACAAGAACTCCAATGTTCACTGGGTATAGTGATGCACACCTACAATCCCAGAGACTGAGAAGCTGAGACAGAAGAATTCCAAGTTCAACACCAGCCTCAGCAACTTAGGGAGACCCTACTCAATGTTTTTTTAAAGAGAGAGAGAGAATTTTTTTAATATTTATTTTTTAGTTTTCGGCGGACACAACATCTTTGTTTGTATGTGGTGCTGAGGATCCAACCCGGGCCGCACGCATGCCAGGCGAGCGCGCTACCGCTTGAGCCACATCCCCAGCCCCCTACTCAATTTAAAAAAATAAATAAAATGAAGGGGCTGGGATTGTGGCTCAGCAGTAGAGCGCTAGCCTAGCATGGGCAGGGCCCGGGTTCGATCCTCAGCACCACATAAAAATAAAGGCATTGTGTTGTGTCCATCTACACCTAAAAAATAAATATTTATAAAAAATAAAATGAAATGAAAAGGGCTGGGGATGTAGCTCAGTGGTAAAGCAACCCTAGGTTCAAACCCCAATATGAGAGGCGGGGACGGGGAGAGAGACAGAGACAGACAGACACAGAGAAATTCAATAGTGATAAATTTTAAAAACTGAAGCAATTTCATTATGCAAATGATAACAGAACCCCTCAAAATGCATGGCACAGCTTATTGAAGGGTAATGGGAGAAAAGGAAGACTAGCAAGTGAGCACCAAAACCATGAAATTGTGCTAGAGACAGGTGCTCCAAGGGGCTCCTGATCCCTCATTCCTCCTCCAGCACCTTCCGTTCCCTTTTAGCTATCAGGTCTCCATTCTTCTGTCACAATTGGCAGGTGTCACACAAAGCAGGGGTTACTGGCAAATCTAAACAGGCTGCCAGTCAGACAGCCAGGCACCACATAGTGACCTTTAATGAGAACGAGCCTAACAGGTGGCTAGTGCCTAATACAATAATTGTATTAATCCTGTGAACAAGGTCAAAACGTAGGAATACCTTTCTTTATCATGAGTCACCAAAACAGCTATAGGCCACAATTCAACAAACAGCAAGGAAAACCTCTGCCATGGATCCCCCTCCTTAAGGCAATTCTGATAGGCTCAACAGGAAGATTGAACACCCATGAATTTATATCACAAGAGTTTTTTATACCTCCTACATAACCATCTTTTACCCCTGGGTCTCTTGTACATTGAGGGGGGTGTTCTTTTTTGTCAAGTTTGGTGCCATTTGCTAACAATTATGATTTATACTTATCCAATAAAAAAGGGGGAGAGGGGTTTCCTTTGGTGTCAGAATTATAATTTTCATGCCTTTCCAGAAAAATTTGGTAATAAATAATTCTATTAATTGCCTTTATCACTAATTAGATTTTATAACACCAGTTCTCATGGACCTTTAATCTCAGACCAAGCTACTATTTAGACAGGACAGACAGCTGTAGCTCACGGGGTGGGTTTGGATGGGAGGAGCCTCTGCAATCTTCTCTGAAAGACACACACCTCTTTCACAACCCAGAAATACCACTGGGTGGTAAGAAACTAGGAGTCCTATGACCTGCTGTGGGACCCATGTGCTGATCTACAGCCTTGTCCCCTGACCTTTACATACCAAAGGGGAAAAAAAAAGTCTTTTCCCTCCTCCATTCCCACCCTCTTAAACCTTGTGACTGCAAATGGCATGGCTAGAAAGAGCCACACACCAGTGGCATGTTGGTACCCAGATAAAGAATCCAAGCAGTAGATCAGATTCCTGTCAGCTGCAAAAGAGCCAGCACTCCAGCTGCTTCTCATTCTTTATTTTTAAATGGCAGGATGGGCTCAAGGGCATGGTGGCCTGTCACCCAAGAAGAGACTGAAGATTAAAAAAGATAAAACCAAAACCCTTGAGGGTGTACAAACTCACATGAGACTGGGAACTGAACAAGTACTTCAGAAAAGTGCACATGGGTCTTACAAACTAATTATTAGCATGTGTCTCTTAGTGACATGGTAGGGGAAGAAACTGAATATGGTAGGAAAAGAAAACTAAAAAGAATCACATCAATTATGGACCGATTCCTACTCCATGGAACTAATGGAATCATTCTTCTACTACTAATTTGTAAAATACTTATTTTTAAAACTCTGAGCTCAGAGTATTAAAATGATGGGATGTGCTACCAACGACAAACTTATCTACTCAGTACCCCAAACCAAAGGATGTGAAAATTAAAGTCAATAATACTTAAACAGTCTAATTAGAGAGAAGAACTTACCTACGTAGAATACATTTTTTTTCCCTATACCACCACTATCACTACCAAATGTTTCTCGACTAATTCTTACAAGCTGAAGACCAACTTGGATTTTGATGTATAAACTGCTTTTGACGATATTTCATTTTAAATAGATAAACACTTTTTAAAAAAATGCAAGCTGAAGACACCCTTTTGAGAAACTAAGAGAACAGATGTGGAAGCCATTTGTTTAGATGAAGAGGAATTTTCGCTTTTATAGGAATACAATGATTCATGAAGAGGAAAAAAGTCTGTCATCAAGTTTACTTCAATAGATACTCTTGGGTTTGAGGCAGCGTTCTAAATATGGCCATTGCTTTTCTTCATATCTCAACTCTCCTGAAATATCTCAAACTACCAGTAACAAACATCACTTTTATTGTCTTTGTTCTTTTAAATTTTCTGCTTAGTTAATATATTGTGCATGGGGGAAAAGCACATCTCTAGTTACCACAGCAATACATACTTTATTTTATTGCTTAGGTAGCTGGACAAAATATCTACCACTTTGGTGATTTATTAAAAACATGCCAGTTTGAGATTATTTAATAGGAATATAAGAAACCCTAAGAATAATTCTGGAATAATGCTCTCCTCAACCTCAAATGACACAGAATAAGAGAACAGTAAAGTTTTTCCAAGAACTTCTATCGAAGAGGAAAATTACCTTTCTTGGTTTCTCTTTAATGATGATGCTAAGAAGAACTAAGCCAGGAAAAGAAAAAAGCATTAGGTTCAACTTAGAAAAGGACTTAGAATAATTCCTTTCCTTGCAGGGTGCGGTGGTGCAAGCCTGTAATCCCAGTAGCTTGGGAGACTGAGACAGGAGAATTGAGAGTTCAAAGCCAGCCTCAGCAACTGCGAGGCACTAAGCAACTCAGTGAGACCCTGTCTCTAAATAAACTAAAAATCGGGCTGGGGATGTGGCTCAGTGGTCGAGTGCCCCTGAGTTCAATCCCTGGTACCAAAAAAGAAAGAAAGTTTCTTTCCTTCCATTCTATGCTCCCCACCCCTGTGTGCTGTCCCACACCCATCAGCCACCCTTGGTGGGTCTGTCTACAGGGGTCTCTCTCTCTCTCTCTCTCTCTGTGTGTGTGTTAAGAGGCACAAGATTTGTAGGTATGAAGTGCTTGCCTACCACGCTTCTCTGCTTCTTCAATAAAAAAGGCAAAAGCATCCATTGCTGCTCAATTTTTAAATAAACAATGACAAAAAACTTCCTATTCCAACACTGAAAACAACTGCCCTGAGTCCAACTAACAATAAAAGAAATAATAATCTCTTTTCTAGATGTCATGAAATAAAAAGGAGACCAATAGGGTAGAAAAAGGGGATCAGGGACAGGGAGGAAGGGGGAAATTGGGAAGTAAAAAAAAAAAAATCAAATTATGTTATATGTGTGTACCAATATGTCACAAGGAAAATCACCATTCTGTATAATTAATGTGCAGCAATTAAAAAAAAGAATGAGGCAAACAAGCAGAGGGAAATAGAGAAGGAAAGAAGATGAGGGATAATGTCTGATTTGTACTTACCATTGTGTGTGTGTGTGTGTGTGTGTGTGTGTGTGTGTGTGTTTGTGTGTGTGTGCGCGCGGCGCGCACACGCTGTTTTTTTGACTCAGCTATATCCCTATAATTGAGAAGTTTAGCTGTAAACATTTCCTTTTACGTAAGATATTTCCTTATCACATTGAAAATGCTTTTCAGCAAATTATTGCATGTTTGCTAATCTATCCCATTCTAATTTCTGTCAGTTGCAACTAAAATACTGAATTACGAATATTAACACATATTTCTTCTCACATATAAAAATAATCTGTTTTTGCAATATCTCCATTTGCCAATATTTTGTCACTTGACTTTCTATAGTTTATATTTCAAAACTACAAGTTCTAACCTATTTAAAACACAACATTAACTTTAATGTACATTTTCAAACTACACACACTATTAGCTTTGATTCAGTCTATGAACCTCCTAATGATCTACAAAATTATAGATTTGTGTACATGAGGATATTTTTTCTGAAAAAGAATTCATAGCTTTCACCTCATTTTCACAAAGGTCATGGCCCAAAAAAGATTGGTCTCCTCCTCAAAACTTGCAGTGATTTTATACTTAAGCCAAACTAGTCCTGAAATAGTATAGGGAGCTACTTGGTAAATCTTATTACTCCTGGCTGCTCTTGATTGTAACCAAGAGATTGCCAAATAGGAGCAACTGGTTTTGCTGGCTCCAATGCTGCATATAAATACCTTGCTAACCGTCCTTAAAATGGGTATTAACCATCAGTCACAAGGTGAAGGAAGGAAAAAAAAATTCATGCCTCAACAAATCCAAGACCACTATTACAATTACAAACACAATATGTAGTTTTTGGATTGGGAAAGGCTAAAGATGGGTTAGTTTACAAGACTGCCTGTAAGGAATATATCTCATCCCTCATATTTTATTGTCTGTTTATTCAACACATCTCGAATTTGTACTACATCTGTGCTCTTACAGGCATTAGAATGAGACAAAGAAAATGATATGATCTGATTTTAAAACAATAATGCAAGCAGTCACATGGAGAATGGGCTGTGGGAAGTAAAGAGTAGAAGCAGCAGCACAAAAAAGAGATGCTCTAAGCATGGGATAAGGTGGTAGCAATAAAGCTAAGTGAAAAAGAGTGAGGACATGCTGAAGGGTTAGATGGAGGAAGGGAGGGAGAGAGAGAAAAGTAAAAAATAAATCCTTGATTTTGGCCTTGAGTAATGGGTAGATGATGGTGTCTCTTAAATTCACAATGAGATGGCAAAAACATGTTTGTGAAACTAGTAGTGGAAAAGCTGACTAAAAGAGGCTAGTTATAAAGCTGGATTGCCTAATTCTTATACTAATGCTGGTGAGTATTAATGATGGACATCTCAGATTTACCTGGCCCTTTCACAATCCTTGCTCCAGCAAAGAAATAATACCCCTGCTCTTATTAGCTCCAGCTCCCATATACCAGTATTTACAATTCTTCCTTTTTCGTTTACTTCTAAATTCTACATCCAACCCTCTTGTATACAAGCAACAATCTAGTGTTATACTTCACCCTGAAGACTGAATACTTAATGTTGAAGATTTTCTAATAGCATCTCCTGTCTCAAAATCTATCACCTTTTTTTTTTTTTTACAATCTTGGGAGTAACCCTGCATAAATCCCCTACTTCCACAAGTATTTACAAGGGACTTGGCACTGAGGGAAGACTAAAAGAAGTTGCACTGATCTGAAGGAATTTAAAAGAACATGTCCAACTACACAGTTTTTATTGTTTGACAATGAAAGGAATCAGACCCAAGTTGTGGAAAGAAAAGGAAGACTGAGTCAATCACAAGTCCCACACCAATGGACTGGTCTATTAAAACCTCTCTGGAGGCATGCCTAACTCTTCAGAAGAGCCTGAAAAGGAAAGGAATATGGCTCTGGATTCATACAGGGAATAGTACCATTAATATAAAAAGGAAAGGAGGGCAGTACTGCTAAAACAGGAAGGGGATGAATGATTTCTGACACCATCATGGAAATGCCCCTACCTACTCTGTCTTAAAGAAAAGAAAACAACGAGAGATATAAGGCTCCTGGTCAGGGATAGACATGTCTGGAAACATGGGATCCACCCAGCTTTGGTAGCATGCAACCTACACCCCAGATAACAACAGCAGCTTCATTTCTTTATATTTTGGGTCATGACCTTCCCCCACTTCAAACTTAATAAGTAAAGCCAACACTGCTTTATAGCTTCACACTTTTTTTTTCAAAGGTGAGTAAAATTTCTTCTTGCCAAAATTAATGACCGCCTCTTAAAATAGATTCAACAGTCATCCAAGCATCTACCTTAATAGAACTGGAAGGTACTTTGCTGTCTTCCCTTTAAAACTATTCCCCTCCCCAAATCCTAATGATAAAGCCCATATATAAACTTGTCTCCAGACGCTGCAAATGTTCCACAAAGGCAAGCCCCCCCATCAAATCACTAACCTATTTCCATAACCAAAATAATAATCTCTGTATAATTCCAATATGCATGCTTGAGAAGTGACTGACTTGTCACAAAGCAAATGGTTTTAAGACATATGCCTATTGTCAAGATTATTTAAGGCATAAAATTGTTACCCAATATGGGTGTTTTCATATTTAGGTAAACATTCAAATGTTTTTCAAATATGCCAGATATCTTACCTTCACTCCACTCTGCTCTTTGGGTGGTAGGGAAGGATGACCTAATGGACTACATAAAAGACCTCCAGTGCCCCTAATTTAAAATGGGACTTGGCTAATAGGGAACACTGCATTGATTGAAAGAAAAGGAGGAAGAGAAGAGAATGAGGGCAGTTATTTATGCCCCTGGCTCTCCTCTGAGGGTTCATGTAGAGACTGGCTGGGCCCATCTACCCATGATCAGAAGGCCCTCTTCACCCAGCTCCCTCCTTTTTGGTAGTTTATCTTTCCTGTCACCTGATAAAAACTCAGCTATTACTAGTCCCAGAGTTCATACAATTCTCTTGAGATTTCACTATAGTTATGCCCACAGTTTTGTAAATCATCCCTTTACCAAGTCCTCTTACTAAACCCAGTGTTATCTCTTTCCTGCCAGGATCCTGACTGAGACAGGATAAAAGAAGCAGTTTTAGTATATCTTGCTTGAAATTTTATCCTCCTGAAAGTAGACTCACAAGAACCATCACATTGTAGAAATTTCAACTTTTAAGATTTGTAAACTTTCTTTAAAGAAAAAACCTATGATATATCTCTTTTTACTATGACATATTAACCAAAAATGCTCAAATCTTCATTTCATTTAGCCCTATTTTATCCCAAAGAAAAAGAAAAATACCAGAACATTGTTTCCACCATAAGGTCTTGACAATTTAGAAAATTATTACATGCTATTATTATTATATATTAAGTTACATGGTTAATTTCCATGTGTATAATTTAGGTCTCTAATTATACTGCACATTAACATCGAGGTCCAGTACCATATCTTACATTTGTTTTCCTCACACTCAATCGTGCTTTGCAGTATTTCCTTTAACAGAGAATATATGTGGAAAATATTTGTTCACAGTTGAAAATATTACCCCCACACACACAAAAACGAACATAAGGAGACAGAAAAGATGGCACCAAGAGAAATGCTCAATCACTTCAGTGTTTTCTTATTTGGCATGCATTATCAAGAGATTCTGCCACCAGAGGAAAAAGATAAAAGCTTCACTACAAGGTGAATATAAAATTTTAGGAAAACAGCTGTATACCCATCAAGATTATTTTCCACAAGTAGCCAACATGAAATAGAATTTACAACAGAGACAGGAAGAAGAGTAGGTGGAGTTAGAATAGAAGGAAATGAGGAGGCTCAACAAGAATTAATTACTGGTAATTACACATGCTACAGCCTCTCTTCTTTCTCCACCCTCTAGCTAATCAACAGTGGGAACAGATGTGGTCTGTGGTATTGGAGAGGGGGGTGCTTAACAGCTGTTTGGAGAACATGCCATTAAAAGCAGCCTTGTCCACAGAAACCCAAGAGTTTTACTGTTTGAAAGAAAAGAGGTAATGAAAATGGTCACAGTCTTAGTTTGAACTTCAGCTCATTCAGGCCAATCATTAAAAAGTCTTTCTAAAAAGAAGTATGGAAATAAAAGCTATGTGAAAAAAATTATAGGAATATGTCTGACAACTGATAATGAAGTTATTATGGCATTTTTCTAGATTTTATGTTAGTGATATTTGTTGGATTCTTAAATGCAAGGTTTGTTGTGATTTTTTTCCTCTCCACAAATATTCACTTTTTTTAATCAAAAAAGGTCTTTCTCCCAATTTATGATAAACTATGGCAGGAGTTTGGGTATTTTTTGTTTTAAGAGTCCTTCAATATTTGAATCTATTTCACATATCTTATCCAAGTATTCCTGAAACCAGTTAAAAATTCAACTATTTGTTATTGAGTAATCATACAAAAAAACTTAGCTCTGATAATGATGATCACAAGAAAAACTTAAAACTCCCACTATAGGGAATATAAAATAGGGTGAAATGATCCTAAATTTGCTAGACCATCTTTCTGAGCATTCTTTCACAGAATAAGAACTCTACACAATATAGAATTCAGAAAATTCCACTTTCATATCTTATACAATTTGAAGAAGGTAACACACTGTCAATGCATATGACAAAAACAAATGAAAGCCTAAGGATAAATTAAAAACAATAAACAAAGCTGTAACAGGAATATAGTTTACTCACAGAACAAAAGTTCCAACATCTTTCTGGTTAGGTTGTTTTTGCTTCCTCCAAACTCTGGTGACACCAGTCTGGCAGGGTTGGGAGGGTTGATGCCATTCCCATCCCATCTAGGATAATCCAGAAGCCCAAAGAATGAGGATAAGTGGATAAATCTGGTTTAATTAGCAGTTAACTGCTACCTATGATCTGAAACACTTATGTTGGAATAGCAGAGAAGATTCTTGTCTTAGGAATCGGCTAAATCCCAAAAGCCTATAAATAAGTCCATTTGTTCACAAATCCAAAATGGTGTTCAATAAATGACTGATTATGCCACCAATTGACAGCAAGCACATTGACTGCTGAAGTGTGCAACTGTGTTAGAAGCTTTAAAGTTCTTGAGTAGTTTAACAACCGTAAGTTCTTCTTAGGTTAAATGTTATTTATATTTATGTGGGTGGGAAGTGTACATACACACAGAATGTTTGAAAGAGCACATATTCATATGCACTAGCAAGATATGACACTAATTTCTCATATCTAATCTTATTAAATTGAACTTGCATATTTTCAAATTTACTTCTGTGTATTTTTTGGGCAATTTCAAAAATTTTATTCAGTTTCAGCATATGCAAATTTTATAAACTCTGAGTCAATCCCGTTAGGAATAATTAGAGAAAGATGAAGCTGGGGTTGAGAATAGAAAAGGAAGGTAAAAGCTAATGTCAGAACAGGCATAAAGGTTTTAGAATGAAGGTACACACTGATGGCACAGAAGAATCAGCAGCAAGGGTGGGGGAAGTGAGTAAGATGCGAGTGAGGAGCTCCAGGGAAATGGACGTCAACAATTTCTGAGTTTGAAAATCAGAAAGGCAATGAACAGTTAGAAAGAAAACAAGCCACAGGAAAGGAGGGCAAGTGCCGTCAAGCATGCTTATTATTTGCAACAAAGCAAATTTTCTATCAAACAAGGGATAACAGGGATGGGGTTGTGGCTCAGTGGTAGAGCACTTGCCTGGCATGTGTAAGGCACTGGGTTCGATCCACAGCACCACATAAAGATAAATAAATAAAGTTATTGTGTCCATCTACAATTAAAAAGTATTTTAAAAAAACAAGGGATACTAAATGAAAGATAGTATCATTGTTACTAAACAAAAAAGTATAAGTTAAAGAGTCATTTGTATGATATTTAGAAGACTTTTTAATGTAAATACCGCTTATTCCTAAGACTTCATGGATACACATCAACTTCATACCCCCTGAGGCTATAGTTTCCATGAGGTCTAAAGGTCCCAGACTTAAATTCCATGACAGTTTTCAGGAACTTTATGGTTCTAGTGAGAAAGACTATGCCCTTCCTTTGTAATTCACCAGGACAAAGCTATTATTTCTGGTATGCTGTGCAAACCCACCTTTTGATCCCTAGAAATAATTTAAATTATCTGCAAAAAAGCACATGAGAAAGTTTAAATTAATCCTTCATCTTGAATTATGTTGCTTTTCTGCATCAGCAAAGACACACTGCCATGCAAAATAATGAGCTTTTTTTTTCTGATGGAGAATATATTTGGGAGAGAAATGGGAGTTTCTGGCAAAAAATAAAGGCTTCATTACTTCAGCTTTAAATGTAAATTAGGCACTCAGCAGCTTGCAAGTTAGGACAATTTTCCTTACACAAGATAAGATGAATTATATTTTATTCCTTAGTTTTTAACAAGAGTCACTTCCTTAGACATACCTAACCCTTAAACAAAGGCTGTTCTTTGTCACAGCTAGGGAAATGTTTTTATTACTGATGTTCTTTAAATATGAATAAAAATCTCTTTTCTATACTCATGCTTATAACAAGCTGTTACTTCAGCAAAGAATATCTAAAATGAACATAGAAATAAAGGGGGGAATATTTGCTTTCTATGTGAACATTACAGATATCATATCAACTAATAGAAAGGCCTTTTAAAAAATCCATGAACAGAGCTGGGGTCATAGCTCAGTGGTAGAGCACTTGCCTAGCATGTGTGAGGCACTGGGTTCCATTCTCAGCACTGCATATATTATAAAGGTCCATTGACAACTAAAAAAAAAAGAACCTTAAGATTTTTTTTTAATCCACGAACAGGCGCTATCTTTCCATTTATTTGTGTCTTCAATTATTTTTCATCAATTATTTATAGTTTTTACTGTACAGGTCTTCTAAATCCTTGATTAAATCTACTCCTAAATATTTTTATTATTATTTGCTGCACTGGGGATGGAAACCTTCACACATGCTAGGCAAATGCAAATGAGCTATATCCCAGCACACACTCCATTTTTTGATGCTAATGTAAATGGGATTCTTACTTTTTCAGATAATCCATTAATAATATATAGAAAGACAATTGATTTTTGTATATTAATTTAATACCTGAATATTTACAGAATTCACTTATTCTAATGTTATTTGGTGGAATATATGGGGTTTTCCAAAACAGTTTAACTTTTGTCCTTGCTAATATAGATGACTTTTACTTCTTTTTCTTCCCTAATTACTCTGGCTAGTACTTCAAGTCCTATGTTGAATACAAGTCAAGAGTGGGCATCCTTGATTTGCTTCTGATCTTCTTGGAAAAGCTTTCAGCTTTTCATTGCTGAGTTTCATATTAGTTGTGGGCATGTCATTTATGGCCTTTATTGTGTTGAGGTACATTCCTTCCCTAATTTGATACCTAGAAATAATTTTAATTAATTTTTGACAGTTTTTAACATGAAAGAATATTGAACTATGTCAAATACGTTTTCTGCATGAGATGATATGATTTTTAACTTTAGTTTGTTAAAGGGTATCACATTTATTGATTTATATTTGTTGACCCATTCCAGCATTCCAGGGATAAATCCCACTTGATCATGATATATAATCCTTTTCATGTTCTGAATTCAGTTTGCTAGTGTTTTATTGAGGATTTTTGCATCTATGTTCAACAGGGATATTTACCTGTAATTTTCTTTTCTTCTAGCATACTTTTTTCTGGGGGGGTAACCAGGGATTGAACTCAGGGGCACTGGACCACTAAGGCACATCCCCAGCCCTATTTTGTATTTTATTTAGAGACAGGGTCTCACTGAGTTGCTTATTGCCTTCCTTTTGCTGAGGCTGGCTTTGAACTCATAATCCTTCTGCCTCAGCCTCCCGAGCCACTGGGACTACAGGCATGTGCCACCATGCCCGGCTCTTCTAGCATTCTTATCTGGCATTGGTATGAAAATAATGCTGGCCTTGAAAAAAGTTTATCTTTAAGATGAGAATTAATATTCTTAAGTATCCATACTACCCCCAAAGCAATTTACAAAGTCAATGCAATTGCTATAAAAATTCCAAGGCATTCTTGAAATAGCAAAAAAGAAAATAATTCCAAAGTTTGTATGGAATCCAAACAGCCAAAGCAATTCTGAGAAAGAACAAAGCTGGAGGCATCAAACTTCCTGATTTCAAATTATATCCTAGAGCTATAGTAATCAAAAAAAGTTACTGGCATAAAAGAATACACAGACCAATGGAACAGAATAGAGACCCAGAAATAATTCCATGCATATATAGTCAACTAATGTTTGACAAGGGCAATAAAAACTGAATGCTTCAATAAATGACAATGTAAAAATTGAATATCCACATGCAAAGGAATAAAATTGGACTCCTTTCTCACACCATATTTAAAAAATTAACTCAAAATGAATTAAAGACTTAAACATAAGATCTGAAACCAGAATTTCCTAGAAGAAAACAGAGGGGAAAAGCTCCTTGACACTGGGCTTGGCAATGAATTTTTTGGCTATGACACTAAAAGCACAGGCAATGAAAATAAAAATAAGCAAATGGAACAACATCAAAATAAAGGAAACAGTTAACAAAATGAAAAGGCAATCTACAAAAAAGAAGATATTAGCAAACCATATTATCTCATATGGGGTTAATATCCAAAATATATAAAGAATGCATACAACTCAATAGCAAAATCAAATCAAAGCAAATGTTCTAAATAGATTTTTTTTTCCAAATAAAACATAGGAATGGTCAACAAGTACATGGAGAAAGTACTTAATACCACTATTCCCCACAGAAGTGCAAATCAAAACCACAATGAGATGTTACCTTATACTTGTTACTATGGCTATTATCAAAAAGACAAGATATACTAAGTGCCAGTGAGGGTGTTGAGAAAAGGAAACCATTCCCAACTGTTAGTAGGAAGGTATACTGGTGTGACCATTAAGGAAATCAGTATGGTCTTTCTCAAAAAACTAAAAAGAAAATTACCACACAATCCAGAAATCTCACTTTGGGGTATATATTCAAAGGAAATGAAATGAGTATCCCAAAAGAAATATTAGCACCTCCATCCATGTTGAGTGCAGCATTATTCATATTAACCAAAATATGGAGATGAACTAAATGATCATCAATTAAATGGATTTAGTGCCCAAAAAAGAAAAAAAAAATTCATGTTCTTTGTAAAAACATGGATGAAGCTAGATGATATTACGCTAAGTAAGCCAGACATGCAAAGAAAAACATTGTAATGATATCACTTATGGGTGGAATCTAAACATCAAACTCACAGAAGAATAGAATAGTGGTTACCAGTGCCTAGGGAGTGGGAAAACTGAGAGTGTTGGCTAAGGATACAAACTCTCAGATATAATATGAACAAGTTCTAAAACAAGAATGTCTACTTGTGCTTCTCTCTCCTCCCTACACCTTGCTTTCCCCTTTTCCCCTGGGGAGGGTGGCTTTCCTGGTAATTTCACCCAGTGGCACTTTACCACTGAGCTGCATCCCTACCCTTTTTTATTTTGAAACAGAGTCTCCGTTATTTGCTTAGGGCCTCTCTAAGTTGCCGTTGCTGAACAGCCTTGAACTTGAGATCTTCTTGTCTCAGCCTCTTGAGTTTCTGGGATCACAGGTACTCGGATACTTTCACCACTTTTTTTTTTTTAAGTTATAGATGGGCACAATACCATCCATTTATTTATTTATTTATTTTCATGTGGTGCTGAGGATGGAACACAGTGTCTCACATGTGCTAGGCAAGCACTCTACCACTGAGCCACAATCCCAGCCCCTTTCATCACTCTTAATTGGAATTATAGGCATGTACCACTACACTTCGCCTACTTTCACCATTCTTCAACACAATACTGGAAGTATCAGCCAGAGCCATTAGGAAAGAAAAAGAAATAAAGGGCTTTGTAAATTGGAAAAGGGAAAAACACTCATGAAAAGTATTATAGAGGACACAAAATGCAAAGAGACTTCATTTTCATGGATTAGAAGAATTTATATTCCTAGAATATCCATATTACTCAAAGCAATCAACTCAATGCAATCTCCATCAAAACATCAATGACATTCCTCACAGAATTAGAAAAACCAATCACAAATTCATATGGAACCACCAAAGACTGAATGGCCAAAGCAGTTCTGCACAAAAAGAATAAAGCTGGAGGCATCTCAACACCTGACTAGAAAACAAACAACAAATCTATACTAACAACAAAGCATGATATTGGCATTAAAAACACATATAGACCAATGGAACAGAATAGAAAGTTCAAAGATTAATCCACATATTTAGCCAATAAGTTTCAACAAAGATGTTAAAAAATATCTTTGTATTGGAGAAAAGCCAGTCTTTCAATAAATAGTGCTGGGGAAACTGGATAGATGTATGCAGAAGAATGAAACTAGATCCTCTACCTGTCACCACACACAAAAATCAACTAAAAATGGATCAAAAATGTAAGACTTGAAAGTATAAAACTTCTAGAAGAAAATATAGGGAAACACTTCAATACACCAGCATAGGCAACGATTCTTTGGATAAGACCCCCAAAACAAGTTGGGCATTATGGCACATGCATTTAATTCCAGCTTCTTAGGAGGCTGAGGCAAGAAGATCAAAAACTTGTGACCAGACTAAGTAACTTAATGAGATCCTATCTCAAAATTTAAAAAGGGTAGGATAGCTCAGAGGCAGAATGCCTCTGCGTTCAATCCTCAGTACCACATACACACACAAAAAAAATTTAATAACTCCCTCAAAACACATACAACAAAAGTAAAATGGAACTTTGTCAAACCAAAAATCCTGTGCACAGCAAGGAAAACAATCAGAGTTAAGAAGAGAGAACCTACAGAATAGGAGAAAATAGTTGCAAACTCGTCATGCAAGAGGGGTTGTTAATATTCAGAATATTTAAGGAACTCAAATCACTTTGACAGCAAAAAATAAATAATATTAAAAATCCAATAAAAATAGGAAAATAATCTAAATAGGTATTTCTCAAAAGAAGATACACAAATGGCCAACAAGCACATGAAAAAAAATGGCTCAACATCACTAATCATCAGTAAAATGCAAACTAAAACCACAGTGCAATATCTCACCCCAATTAGAATGGCTATTATAAAAAAGACAAAAACTAACTGCTGGTGAAGATATGGAGAAAAAGAAACTTTTTTACACTGTAGTAAAGAAAATAAATTAGTATATCCATTATGGAAAACAGTGTGAAGATTCCTCAAAAAACTAAAAACAGAATTACCAAATGATCTGGCAATCCCACTATTGGGTATATATCCAAAGGAAACAAAATCAGTATATAAAACAGACACCTGCATGCCCATGTTTATTGTAGCACTATTCAAAACAGTCAAGATATGAAACTGATGAAGACATCCATCGACACAAGAATGGATTAAAAGTATGTGGCATGGTCAGGAGGAGTGGTACATGCTTGTAATCCCAGTGATTTAGGAGGCTGAGGCAGGAAGATCTCTAGTTTGAGGCCAGCACCAGCAATTTAGCAAAGCCCTAAGCAACTTAGCAAAACTCTGTTTAAAAATTAAATTTTTTTAGAAAGCGGGGCTGGGGATGTAGCTCAGTGGTAAAGCACCCCTCCATTCAATCCCCATACCAAAACAAAACTATGTGGCATGCATATATATATACACACACACACACATTGAAATAATAACAATGGAACGTTATTTTAAAAGGATGAAATGCTGTCCTTTGTTGCAACACAGATGGAATCAGAGAACATTACATTAAAGAAGCCAGGCACAGAAAGACAAATATGAAATATTCTAAATCATTTGTGCAAACTTAAAAAAAAAAAAAGCTAATTATATAGAAGTAGAGAACAGATGGAGGTTACCTGAGACTAGGAAGGGTTGGGAGAAAGAGGATTGAGAGAAACTGGAAAATGAGCAGCAAAATACCCTCAGATGTGGTTATTATTTCTTTTTTATGTAATTTTTATTTATATATGACAGCAGAATGCATTACAATTCTTATTACATATAGAGAGCACAATTTTTCATATCTCTGGTTGTATACATAGTATATTCACACCAATTTGTGTCTTCATACATGTACTTTGGAGAGTAATGATCATCACATTCCACCATCACTAATTACCCCCGTGCCCCTTCCCTTCCCCTCCGGCCCCTCTGCCCTATCAAGGGTTCTCTATTCCTCCCATGCTCCCACTCCCTATCCCACTATGAATAAGCCATCTTATATCAAAGAACACATTCGGCATTTGGCTTTGGGGGATTGGCTAACATCACTTAGCATTATCTTCTCTAACTCCATCCATTTACCTGCAAATGCCATGATTTTATTCTCTTTTATTGCTAAGTAATATTCCATGCCACATTTTTTATCTATTCATCTATTGGACATCTAGTTTGATTCCACAGTTTACTTATTATGAATTGTGCTGCTATAAACATTGATGTGGCTGTGTCCCTGTAGCATGCTGTTTTTAAGTCCTTTGGGTATAGACCGAGTACAGGGACAGCTGGGTCAAATGGTGGTTCCATTCCCAATTTTCCAAGAAATCTCCATACTGCTTTCCATATTGGCTGCACCAATTTGCAGTCCCACCAGCAGTGTGTGAGTGTACCTTTTCCCACACACAGATGTGGTTATTATTTCTAATGTCCTATTGCACAGCCACAGTCTACAACAATTTACTATACACTTCAAACCAACAAGAGGGCGAGCGTTTGAAGGGGCAATAATTGAGAAGATAGAAATGCTAATTACCCATACTTGATCATTACACATTGTATGCATGTATCAAATTATAATACTGTACCCCTTAAATAAGTACAAATATACGTTAATAAAAAATAAAGTTTAAAATAGATGAACAAGCTTTAGAAATCTAAGGTACAGAATGCATAGTAATGGATATGGTGAATAATTTGTAGTAATCATTACACAATGCATACATACATCAAATCATTACATTGTATACCTTGAATATATATACTCTTAGTCAATTAAAAAATTTGTTGTCCATTGAAGCTTTAATATTATCTACAAGAATGTGATGGCTCTTAAAAGTGAAAAATGGAATTAAAAACACATCTAATCATACAGAATCACACTAACCTAAGAGTTTCCAGTACTCATGGTATTTTGCTCTTCTTTTTTATAAAAAAGTGATCACTTATTTCAAATTCATACAACTTTCTCAAACTATCTGGAACTCAGTGTATCTAAATCTTTCTGTTCTGTAAAAGTCCTTGAATAACACCTATCTAATCCTACATCCTTCACCATGACATATTGCTGGTCACTTCTCGATTACAGTCAGCCCCTCATGATACCCCTTTTACACTGGTAAGAATCATTTATTTACTTTGCCGAATTTGATCTGAACATACATAAAGGATACAGTATCTTTAAACCTGATGTACCCTGAATCACCTGTGGCAAAAATATAGTCCTTGAGTATAAGTCTGGATTTTCCTTTTAATTCCATACAATGGTAATATGCAAATAGAAAAAACAAAAGGTAAGTGGGATATGCTCATCATATTATGGAATTAATTCACAATTCTCAAGACTGTAACATGTGATATCAAATTTTAACATCAGTTTTATGCTTGAGAAATCCTCCAATTGTTAAAAGCCTCATCAAACTAAACTCCCTGACTAGTATTTAATCTGATGAGAGCACAATTGACCTGAATTTTTGCATCATGGAATCTCCACACTAGGAATCATTTTAAGATTATTGCCCTTTGAAACCAGCCTGGGCAACACAGCAAGACCTCATCTTAAAAAAAAAAAAGTTAATTATCAGTTGGTCACTTTTCCTCATATGATGGCTACACACTTTCTATTTAGTTGCAGTACTGGCACCTATCTTTTCTGTTGCGTTTCAGCAAATGTCCATAGAAGGGAAGAAAAAGTGGATTTTTTAAACATTAGTTTCTACTTCAATTTCCCTTGCTGCTTATGTGTAAGAAACATAACATAGGAAGTACTAAGAAAATAAAGTTTATGTATATTTTCAAAAGCATACTTATGATTTACATTTTGTAATACCTAGGCAGGCTTAGTAAATGTATTTAGTAATACACATCTTGCAGATAAAATTATAAACAATTATTTATTTGTAGGATAATTTCCTCCCACAAAGAAAAAAGAAACTAACTAGAAGCTAGATTCTCTAAACAGTGCTTTCCAATAGTTCTTCCCTCGAGGATAGAAATGCTCTATATCAATATTATCTAACAGAAGTCAGTAGCCATAAATGGCTATTGAGTTCTTGAAATGTGGCTAGTATGACTTAGGAGGTGAGTTATTTATTTGATTTTAAATAATTCACTTAAATAGCCTCATATGGCTAGTGGCTACCATACATATTGAAGACTTGAAATGTGGTTAGTATGACTATCTGAAAAAAATGGGGGGGAGGGGACAGGGGATTAAACTCAGGGGCACTCAATCACTGAGCCACATCCCCAGCCCTAGTTTGTATTTTATGTAGAGTCAGGGTCTCACTGAGGTGCTTAGTGCCTCACAGTTGCTGAGGCTGGCTCTGAACTCCTGATCCTCCTGCCTCAGCCTCCTGAGCCATTGGGATTACAGTTGTGTGCTTGTAATCCACTGCGCCCAGCTGAAATATTAATTTAATTTTAATTAACTAAAATTTAAACAATTGCTTATTAATAGCTAGTGACTACCACAATGGTCAATGTACATCTAAAACACTGATATTCAGGAAAGTAATGTGTGTAAGAAAAGTTATGAATTGGAATATAGTTTAAGAATGAATGAGTTAGAGCCTGAAAAAAAAGGCAGAGAATGACCCACTATTTTTTGAGGATTAAAAAAAAAACATAGGCTTTAAAGGGCAGTCACCATCCAAAAGATTCATCCCAAAAGATCAACTTCATGTTATGAAGCCTTAGAATTAGAGTCTAAAATTTCACAAAACAACTAATTTTGTCTATAAAATAAGGCATTGTAGTAGCTCAAATAGGAAAAATCTGGCCCATTTTTATGTCAAAAGTTCACAGTAGGAAGAACTCTGGTCATGGCTCACTAGAAAGCAGAAATAGTAACTAAATCAAAAAATATTTAAACCTTGCATATTTTACTTATGAAATTAAAATTAGATAATTCAGGTAAAAGTGCTTGAAAAACTACAAAGCACTACATGCATGTATTCTAATTGCTACTACTACTATTATTATTGTTGTTGTGGTGGTGGTGGTGGTTCTTGCCTTCGAGAAGTTTGCAAATGGGCACCTGCAAACACCTTGCTGGCTGGCATCAAGTTTTACCATACATATGGACACTGATACCACTCCAACTGTACATGACAAACGTGGCTATCATTAGGTCTTAGTATTCTATGCTTTTTTAAATGGTAAGCTGGGTGGTACTTTAACTGTGACTGTGAACAGATGATATGTAGACAATAATTGAAGGAATAAGTGAGTGAATTTGGTTCACAGTTTCAATATTTCAGTCTCCATTACAACTCAAGGCATGTGATTTGTGCTTGAAAGCAACTACTTCTCAAGTTCCCTGAACCTTTTAAAGAGAATTCTACTATGTCCTCTAATTAAAAAAAAAAAAATTGAGCATGTATGGTTCTAGGATTCTAGGTTTTTCTAGGTCTAAATTTAGACACTACATTCTCAAACAAGCTAATTTTACTTCAATAGAATGCTCTCTCACACTGAAATGTTTTTAGTAGACATAATCTTAAGAACAAGGATTTGGCCTCAGTAAATCATATGAAGAACAGAAGTAAAATCTGTTATCTACTTAAAAAAGTGCAAAACTGTATTATTGGAAGTACATGGGGCAAACTAAGGGATTCACACATGCCCTCCACACCACTGATATAAGGTTAAAAAGAAAGCTAACCTCTGAAGGTAAAACCTACCTGCACAATGGCTAAGGGAGTATTTGCTGAAATCAACCAAAAGACTTTCCTTATGTGTATTACTAGGCTCAGAATCTAAAAGCATCTAGATGTTTCCAAAGTTGATCTAAGTTTAATCTTGAGAAGTTGGCCTTGAATGTGCTTGTCATTTAGTAAATCGTATTATAGTTAGGTTTTTTAAAAAAACTGTATGAACAAAAGAAAATGGTCAACCTAGAAATAAGGCCAAAAAACCCAGACACTGGCAACCTTTACTACTCAGCACTACTCAGGGGAAACCCAAATAGTCCCTGTGGCAGGTGTATCCTAATCATGGATTATCTAACCAAGTCCCTTTGTTTTGATTCCATTCTCACCAAGCAACCTTGTGATTGTAATTTGGCTTCCCATGTGGTTTGTCTATAAAGAGAAAATGCACTAATCTCTCAGTTCGATCTCACCAGCCTAATTAACAGCTGTAGTTCTCATTTCAAATGAACAAATTGGCATGAGGGCAAGTACATGTGAATCTGGCCATACACTGTGTGCTAACAGGGTCAGATTTCTGAGCCTTTAAGAATATAAGCTCCTCATTCACCACTGAACCTTCAGTGCCTAGAACAGTGTGTGGTTTATGATAGTTGCTCAGTAAATACCAGGCTGAGGTCCAGAGACCTAGAATGACTTTTGATGTCTTTCAGTTTGAATTACAATATAATCTTAAAAAGGCATAAATGTTCAATATAAAATGATTATAAAATGGACTCTACTACAAATAAAATATTTATGTATCAGCATTAATAAGACCAAAACCTAATTTATTAGACATGATACACATGATGCAATTAGAAATGCAATACTTTCAGGCCTAAAACAGCATCATTTTCATTGTTTTCTTTGGGGAAAAAACTTCCCCATGACAAGCAAAGGCACTCAAAATCATTCAGAAACTTGGCAGACTCAATATTCAAAATGCTCACTTTTTAAAGTGATAGTGGATTCTCCTACTGGAAACATTTTGAAAAGTACTAACCCAACATTTCATTTTCCCATTTTTTTGGCCTTTCCCTAACTGCATAATTTATTCTAAATATTCAGTGGAGCTATACCATATCAGATCCAACAATGAACAAAAAGTGCTGCTAAGGGGCTAAGGATGAGGCTCAGTCGTAGAGCACTTGCCAGGCATGTGTGAAACCTGGGTTAAACCCCTAGCACTGCAAAAACAAAAACAAAACAACAAAAAAGCGCTGCTAAGTTATCCAGTTTTACACTTTGATCACAGCTATTAAAACATGTCTCAAGCCAGGGTTGCAGCTCAGTGGTAGAGTGCTCGCCGAGTATGTGTGATGCACAGGGTTCGATCCCAGCACTACATAAAAATAAACAAAATAAAGGTATTGTGTCCATCTACAACATATATATATATATATATATATATATATATATATATATATATATATATATATATATATATATTTTAAATATGTCTCATTTTGCTAGAATTTCACAAAAACAAAATCCCAGTGATTCTGTCTCCAGCATCGGGCAACACCTCTCTTAACAGAAGCATAACCTCTGGATGTTGTAAAAACAAAACAATTATCTGGAGCAATCACAAATAGACCAAATATGAACAGAAATCTACAACTAGAAAAAGGAAAAGATGTCCATTTTTCCAACTTTTTGCCTACAAGCAGACACCATAGGTGCTATATGGAACAGTGTATAACTGGCTTAAATAGCCAGAAGACAAAGTTCAATAATAACCACAATAATGGTTTTTAAAAAAGACAAAAATTGCAAACATTAAGAATGAGAGAGGTGAAACCACTACCAATTTTTTAGGTAATAAAGGGAAAAAAATATTACAAAACCTCCATGCACATAAATCAGACAAAAACTCATTCAAAATAGTCAATCCAAAAAAAAACTTATGTCTGGTACAGAAACTGAATTTGCACTTAAAAATGTTTACACAAATATAAATCCAGACCTAGATAGCTTCAAAGGTGAATGATGCAAAAATTTAAGGAAGAATAATACTAATTCAACACAAACTCTCCCAGAAAACTGAAGAGGAGGAAATACTTCCCAACATATTATATGAGGCCACCATTGCTCTAATCAGATAGAGACTGACAAATGTATCATGAAGGAAGGAAAGAAAGAAAAAAAAATCCCTCATGAACATAAAAGTAAGTATCCTAGAAGTTTTAGTAAATAAAATCCAAAAATTTTATAAAAAGTATCCATATCATGTCCAAGTAGGGTTTAACCCAGGATGCAAGATTGGTTTAACACTTGAAAATCCATCAATATAAATCACTGTATCTGAAAACTTCTTAAAAAAACAAAACAAAATAAGAAAGAATCCTATGGTTATTTCACCGGACATATAAAGGGCATTTGAAGTACAGAAGAAATAAAAATATCATGTAAAAAGTAGATGTTGAATCTAGATAACTGGTATATTGTACTTACTTCATTTTATATACATTTTAGATTTTTTAAAATAAAATATATATAAAAAGAAAAAAAGGCATTTGGAAAAAACCCAACATCCATTCTTGATTTAAAATCTTTTTTAAGAGCCATGCACAGTGGCACATACCTGTATTCCCAGCTACTTGGGATGCTGAGGCAGGAGGATCATAAGTTCAAAGCCAGCCTAGGCAACTTAATATGACCTATCTCAAAACTTTAAAAAGATTTGGAGATGCAAAGCTCAGAGGCAGAATGCTCCTGGGTTTAATCTCCAGTAAAACACATACACATACACATACACACACACACACACACACACACACACACACCTACCTCTCTTAAGAGAGTCGGAACAGCAAAGAACTTCAACTTAGAAATGATTAAGAAAAAAATTTAACTGACAGCATACTTGATGCTGAAAGACTGACTGCTTTCTCCCTAACGTCAAGAGCAAGACAAGAGTTTCCACTCTCACCACTTCTATTCAACATGATACTGAAAGAAAACGCATTGACAATTTCATCCTACCTGTTTGTAAAATATAAGTTAAAGAAAATGCCAATCAGGAAAATTGAATATTAGTGATAGAATAAACGAAATAGAAAACCAAAATGAAATTGCTTTAAGAGTTGGTTTTATGAAAAGATAAAGTCAAGAAACCTTTAGTTAAACAGAAAATAGAGAAAAGACACAAATAAAATTATCAATGAAAGGGACATTGCAACTATTAATATAAAACTACAAGAGATCAAAAGATACTACTGTGGACAATTAAATACCAACTCAGAAGAAATGGAATAAATCCTAGAAATATTCCCTCCCATACTGAATATGAAGAAATAGAAAAGACTAAATCTGTAATCAAAATCTCCCAACAAAGAAAAGCCCAATACATGATAGGTTTCACTGGTGAATTCTATCAAACATTTAAACAACACAAATCTGTTCAAAATCTCTTCCTCTGCCAAAAGAAAAACAAAAAACCTAAAGAGTAAGGAACACCTTCAAAGTAATTTTATGAGACCAGCATTATCCTGATACCAAAGCCAGACAAGGACCAAAAAAGAAAACTGCAGGCTAATTTTCCTAAAATACACATTTTTTTTTTACAATCCTTGATAAAATAAATCATTCTCAGTGGCACATTGGAAGTATTACACACCACAATCAAGTGGGATATAATAATAACCACAAATACTGTAGCAAGCTAGTGATATGCTATGATAAGATTTCAAGCTATGTCAACTACATAAAAAGTGAACTATATAAAATGACTGATATTCAACTATTTTTTGCCCTAAAAAAGATAGCAATTACATATTTGGAGACAGAATTTGGAGCAAAACCACACAGATTCAATTTCTGGCTCCACTAATCATTAATTGTGTGACTTTGAGTATGTTACACAGCCTCAGTTTCCTCATCTATAAAAAGGGTATAGAGTAGCACCCACTTTATAGGCTTTTCTGAGCAGTTAATATAAAACTCTAGAACAGTACCTGGCACATGGTAAAAGCTATTCTATCACAAATTGTCACATCATTAATCCCAGCTCTGGCATTTCCTCTCTATGTCACCTTGAGAATTTTCTTCTACCTGTTTCCTCACCTGATAAAATGCGGATGTTGAATAAAACTGCCTCAAATATCAGAACCAGTTCTTAAGCTCTATTTTTGTACAATTACAAAAGCATACGACAAAAGCTTTAATCACCATATTATACTAACAAAACAGTATCATTTGCCTAAATGACTGAGGTCATTCTTTGTTTTCTCTTGGATTAGACAAATTATCCACAAGATTAGAAATCAATGTCCAAATTCTTATCCACATCAAATGCATGGGCAATTAATTTACCAAATTACTTTAAACTGTGTATACTTTCAACCTTCAACTGTTAGGCTCATCCTATGTTTCATTCCTTCATTATATCCCAATTGACTTGCTGCCCACACTTTCGATTCCTTTAGCCCACAGAGGAAATTAATGGTAACAAGAAGCTTAAGTAAATGCCTTATAGATAAGCAAGCTCAACATTCTCTCCACATTTAATGATTCCACAAGGATTAGTGGTAACAGCCTACTTTCCAAATTTTCAAAAGGCAAATAAACCACTTCTGTTCTACTATAACTGGCAATGAATTGCATAGTGCACCTGTATTGTCAGGTTACCTATGTGATGCTTAACAAAATTTTCAGAGATGATTTCATAACTGACAGTAGGAACTATAAACAATCATTTTAGAACTCAGGCAATTTCACTTACAAGCAAAGTTCAGGTTGTATGCATGGGATAATCTCTTCTTCTATTGATATTGCACAACCTCATAGACCTTACTTACGATTCCCAGGGGCAATTGCTTGATAATCAATTTAAAACAGTTTAATTATGTGTTCAAAACCAAATTAGAATACTCATAAAACACTTATGTATATATTTAAATCCCTACCCATACTACAGAATTTTGATATATATAATTTAGTCTTCAAATCCATGAGTATTTTACATATTCTGTCCACTATTATACTCAATTATACACACACACAAAAAAAACTATATAACAAGAATTCATGTTTGACTTTAACCTAGTAAAAATATATTATCCAAGAAACACAATAAAATTGCAATAGCCAAGAGGTGGAAGAAACTCAACTGCTTAGTGACAGATGAATGGATAAACAAAATGTGGCACATACATATAATGGAATATTATTCTGCCTTAAAATGGAAAATCCTCCTGCCATATGTATAACATGGATGAACCTCACTATGCTAAGTGAAATAAAACAGTCATAAAATGCTAAATACAATGATTCTACTTACATGAGGTATGTAGTCAAATTCATAAAGACAAAAAGCAAAATTCAGTAAAACATAACTGCAAAAAAACATACATCTTAACCACCAAATCCTAAGAATATTGTCCATCACTAACTGAAATAATAAACTCCTCTAAGGTGTCAATTCCAAAGGATTAAATGAAAGATTTGCTTAATTTTTAAGGAAAAGCAATTTTGTCAAGAAAAGAATGAATGAGGAAATAAGTTTCAGCTTGTCTTAGGACTAGATCACATTCAGTCATAATTTCAAAATCATATTCTTCCTGGTTAAGTTTTGCTGTCATTCATTTGTATTTAAATAGTTTCCAAGCACCTAATATCTTTTTCTCACACTACTGGCTGCCACAATTCTCAACTGAAAATTTATTAAATGTCATAAGCACTTGAGAAAATAAGAAATAATCATGTAAAAACACAGTGAGAATAAACCAAAGCAGTTTCTCCATCAGAAAATGAGGCCCCGCACTCTGTTACAATCGCTCTAGGGAAGTTGTTTTGACAGTCATCAACAGCAAATAGAAATCTGTCCTCAACCTATATTATAGAAAATATTTAAGTACAGTTTTGTAAGCTCCAGACTATCCACAGATCTGTAACAAGGTTGAGAAAGGCACAAACTACTGTCTTTTCACATGCTTTGCAATAGTTTACAGCTTTCCTGAATAGTTTTGCAGCTCTTACCCAATTTAGGAAAAGAACAGGGGAAAAAAAGCTCTACAAATCACATCCACCCAATGAAGCTGGGGGAAAAGATAGAAGAGGAAAGAGAAAAGAGTCTTTAAAATAACTGTGCATGCAATAATTATGTTTTCCTACTTTACCCCCTTCCTTCATCATGCATTACATTATCAGCATGAGTCTTCCAGATGACTTTTAAGTGGCAATAAGAGAGTAAGCATTCTGTTAACTGGGTAAAAGGTGGACACAAAAACATAGCTCAGACTTTGTGAAGACTTATGGAACAGCTGAAGTTACTTAATACAAATGACAAAATCTGCTTGGAATATGGACTCAATGGCTACATTGTTATAAAGATAGTCATTTTCTTATATGTTGATTTAATACTTTCTAAATACTACAGTGATATTCTATGGCAGCTCTCAGAATGGTGAGATCCAATCAGGTCTGGCTTGGGAAGGAAGGCTCCTGAGTTTTACATCAACCCTGATTCTGGCTGATATAGACTTACATTTTTTTATCTTTAAAGTGAGGAGGCTACATTATAAGGAAACTGTTTTTAGCCTAAGAATTTATATATCTAATGTTAGCAATCTTTTAAAATATCTTACAGGGTTGGGATATAGCTCAGTGGTACAACACTTGCCTAACATGTGTGAGGCCCTAGGTGTGACCCCCAACACTGCAAAATAAATAAATAGAAACTTCCTTCAACTCTATTATTTGATTTTTAAATATTTTATTAAATATAGTTAGATGGACACATACCTTTATTTTATTATTTTTATGTGGTGCTGAGGATCAAACCCAGTTCCTCACAAATGCTAAGCAAGTGCTCTAACACTGAGGTACAACTCCAGTCTCATTATTTGAATTTTTATTTTGCAGAGCTCTGTGTTGTACACATAACACAAGGACAAGAGTAAAACAGACATATTATTTTCTATGGCTTACATGTTCCAATAAACTTTGGAGCTCTATGTACAATCCTCCTACTGAAGACCAACAAAGCTGTTGGTTTTATAAATTCTAAAGATTAAAAAGGGAAGCAAAGCCTTCTTAAGGCAGTAGGCTTAACACGCTAGCTCAAAATACATGCAATGAGACCCTAGACCTTGAAAAGTATCAGAACCATCCCACAGGGCCTGTGTGTACCTCACTGTTTCAAAAAAATCCCACAACACATTTGCATGCTCTAGATCCTGGCTGGTAAAATGACACCACTCCAAAGGAGTAAAATTAATATGGATACAAAAGAACATTCACGGTAAAATTCCACAGATGCTTTCTCTGAAATTTATTAACCCACTTGGTTCACAGAGCAGCCACTCTCTGGGCCACGAACTGTACATCACGAGCTTCAGTACTCCTGGACTCCAAGCTACAGACACACATTGCTATCAACAGACAAAATGCACTGGTGCCAGGAGTTCTTCATTTCACCTATTGACTGTCAGCAAAATCATGGACAAACCAGAGTATTAAAAAACATACTTGATAATTTTTTTTTCAGAACCTTGACTCCCAATTTTTCCCAAGACATTCCCTAATAATGGGTATTATAATATGCAGAAAAAATAAAAAGGAAAAAAAGCCACTTCATTTAAAATTTGAGCAGTAAAAGTTTGTATGTATCATAGAATACATTAAATAATAGACATGGTATGATTACATCTGTTTAAAATCCACTAGTTATCTAACAAATGAACAGTTAAACCTCTTGCTTTCAAGATAATACCAAGTTTCATGAAAGAATCTCAAAGAACTTTATATACTACATGTCATTAACTCCCATAAATCCCCGACAAGTGTGGCAAAAAGCCAATGCTCCAAATATTATAAATGGGGAGAGAGCAGCACAAAACAATTACAAGATGTCAGAAATTAATCAGCAAAGAACCCTAAGAAAGAAAGAATCGGTTAAACTGGCTTCTAATTCAGTTTTCTAACTTTATTTTAAAGCTACCTTTAAATAGCTTAAGGGCAAGAAATCAGAGTTCATAATGACAGAAATATCATCTCAGCCCAATGCATATAAGCCCAAATAGTATGCACAACCATGAGTGTTCAATTATCTTTCCCAGGGAGAATACTGATGCTGAACTTAGGGGGAAGGCACCACACAAGTAGAGAAACTAAGCACTCAGAACTCCTGAGCAAAAGGTCTACCCTTGGACCTTCATAAAGCTATGAAGAGGGCATGTACAAAATAGACAAAAACTTGTTTTCTTAAAACAATTCTGAGATACACTTTGAAGGCAACAATTTTCTTTCTATTTTCTGGTATGTTTATGAAAAATGTGCCCTTATTTCAAATACTTGTCCCTTGGGCATTGCTGCTAGTAGGGAGTGGCCTGAGACACCAAGATAGGCTGTATGATTGAACCAACTTAAGGAATGGGCCACTTCAGGCTGACGCACAACAGGTGAGCCAAACTGAAGCAGGGAAGGAGGGGTGGGCAAGGATTAGCAGCATCAGCCCTTCCACAGATGTATTCATGAGGCCTTACTTCATGTTTTGTGATAATCCTGCACATTCCACTTAGAATCACAGAACCAGCCTAGAGTTGGAAGGGACTAAAAGGTCATCTAGTCTAACCTCTGACCAAAGAAGGCCTCTTTCTCTATTATGTACTTGTAATGGTCTGGAAGCTTCTACTTGAATTCTTCCACTAGGGCAACTCCACTGCTGAGTAGGGCTAATTGACAGAAAGTCCCTTATTGTTAATTCCTATTAATTACCCACATCTCTACTTTCTGGAACTACACAGTATAAATCTCAATCCTGTCTTCACATGACAGTTCCAATATTATAAAATATAAATGAAAGACTTACCCATTACATTTCCTTTGCAGTATGAGCCCATTCCACCTGCTTACAAGGTCTTTATGATGTTAATTCATTCATTCATTCATTCATTCATTCATTCATTCAAGAAGTATGCATTATCTAATATTCAAGAGAGAGACTAACAACGATAGCATCTAACCATTAGTGATCACTTACCAAGGACCAGGAATTGCACTCCATGCTTTATATTTAATAATTTATTTCATCTTCCCAAACATGAGGAAAACACTCTGTTGATTTTCATTTAATAGACAAGGAAACTGAGGCACAGAGAGATAAGGGAACTTTGCCCAATGTTACAGAGATAGCAGACAATAGTCTGACTCTAGAAGAAATGCTCTCAGCACTCTGATTCCTATGCTCAAGGAACCAAAGTCTGGTGGGAAAGAACTAATGGCCATCTTTCTCACTTTGTGGCATATCTGCAAATCTACTAAGTCTATGTTCTGTTTTCAGTTTTCATCATAATTGCTACAAATAGCACTGTTCAGGACAGGGTCACTGAACCTCACCATATCATTAATAAAGGTGTCCATCCCAGTTGACAATAACCCACTAATAAAACTGTTCTAGGGTACGGTTATTCCACAGACTAGAGATCTCCAATTCAATTTGCATTCTGTTTGAATTGGTTTGATTGGACCTGAACGACGGATGACGTGAAAAACTCTGTCAAGTCCTTTAACAATATCAAAGTATATGATCCTCTTTACTAAACCTGTCAAAGGTAGAAAAACAAAATGAGCTAACCATGTTTCCTTTACTGGTCTTAGAAGAGATATCTAGTTGTGGCAATGTTGCAGTGAGGTTCTCTCACACATTGCTGAGGAAAGCAGAAATAAATACATCCTCTATGGTAAGCAATTTTGAAATGGATTTTAAGAGTTCACATCCCTTAACCTATAAAGACTACTTCTGAAAATTCATCCTAAGGAAATCATTAGCTATGTAGAACAAGATTCATGTAGAAGATGTTACTGCAATACTATTTGTAATTACAAAGTACCAGAAACATGAATGTCCTAAAATACAGGTACAGATAAATAAATTGTGCAATATATACCTGCTAAAATAATAATACTCAAAATTTAGTTTCTATAAATTGCTCATTACAAGGAACTGTTTATGATAGGCTCAATTTAAATGCCCAGAAAGGCCAGGCACAGTGGCACACATCTATAATCCCACAGACTCAAGAAGCTGAGGAAGGAGGATCACAAATTTAAGAACAGCCTTGGCAACTTAGCAAGACCCCATATCCCAAAATAAATACAAAAAGAACTAAAGATGTAGATCAGTGGTAAAGCACCCCTGAATTCAGTCCTCAGTACCAATAAATAAATAAATACCCAGATAATCTACCAAAAATAAAATTATAATTCACATTAATTTGTTTAAAAACTATACTAGTAAACACATAGTTATGTGTGTAAATGCATATTTATGGAAAAATGGTAAAAATGCATGAAATGGATTATTAAATTATGAGTAAATTTTATTTTTCTATATTTTCTAAATGTACTATAATGAATATGCATCAATTTTATGAGCAGAAAAAAAAACAATGAAAACTATTAGGATGAATCATATGAAATGGCTAATATTCAAATGCTTCTGACTTTCAAAAAGCAAGCATTTTCATGTGATCCAACCTAATATTAAGCCTAAAAAATAAAAAATTAATGACACTACCTGTTCTTGGTAGGCCAATACCAATCCTTGGTGACTACCACAAAATGCTGAAAAAACAACTGCTTAACAATCTTTTCTAGAATTGTATTATATAGCTCATTAGTCTGTAATTTTCTAGAATTCACCTTTTAGAAAACAGAATCAATCAATACTTCTGTCTTCAGTCTTCTAGACAGAAATGCTAGATAAAATCCTGATATGGTTGTGTAACTTGCATTTTGAATTATAATAGTTATGACTCCATGATCCTGCTATTTCTGCCCTCAAAAGTTTGATACCTTTTATTGTATGAGGTGCTAAAAATCCCACTCTCAGGCCAAAAGCAATGTCCAAGTACTGCTTAATACTGTGTTTATTAGGGAATTCAGAGAGTGTGAAACATCCTGATTGATCTTTGTTTCTTGATATCCTCCTCTACAACTCCCATTCTACTGTGATCAAAGATACCTGAAGATCACTCTGTTCTATGAAGAGGAACAGTTTCTAAGTTTAGTAAACTCCAGAATACCTATTATCCAGAATTCCTCATGGATTACCAATAGTCATTTCATAATTGTATTATCCTTCAGTGATCAGATAGCAAAGCTGAGGCACTGTGCCTTCAGCATTCTTAGCTGAGATATAATGTATCTGGGTGGGAGATGAAATTTATAGAAGAATCCCCGACTTAAGTATTTTTTCACTTATCTTGGGCTTTGATTTATACTTGATGATTTATTGATACTTTTTGTTATTGTTGTCGAGTGAAGAGGCAGCTGTTTTCATCCTATAAAAACTGATCCCCTTGAAGTTCCTGCCCAAAAGATCAACATGAATTAATTACTGGAAGATTTCAAGTTCTGCTGTCCCTGACACCTTTACTGAGTGTCAGTTATGTGAAAGGCACTGTACTAGATGGAACCTTAGAGATTATTAATCACCCCCTAAATTAGTGGCCAAGGTGGATATAGTACCCTCTTTGACCTCCGTGGTCAGAGAAGGGGATAAGGTGATGTGCAGCCCAAGGAAAGTATAAAATTAAAAAGAAGAAAAAGTCTGATGGCTGCAAAAACAGAAGATTCTTCAACCACCAAAACCAAAACCAAAAAGCCTCTTACCCTCATGAATTTAGACCTCTAGCTTTTGAAAAGAAAGGTTCCCAATATAATATAATATGGTTCCCCTTGGGCTTTATCCTGCAAAGACAGCATCTCCTTTCTCTCTAGACAAATCCTGGCAATTACCAAAGAATCAATGGAACTCAGCAGAAATTGTTCTGTGCCATAAGTATCATTTTCTAACCTCCAGGCAATGCTGGCCTTTCTCCCTTTCTTTAAATATATCTTATTTATACGGTATGGGATTTGTTTACAGGCCAATGTCTTCATTTTCCCTCCATCCCTACTTCCAGAGCAATTTATAATTAGGGACTATGATCTTACTTACCTTAATACTCCCCAAGACTCAATACTGTTCCTGGCACATAGTAGGCCAGATGACTGAATTTGGCCCTTATAATCTGCAATTTTCAAAAAGAACTCTATAGAAGTACAATAACAAAAAAGCTGTTACAGGCTTTTCAGTGGTTATACCACCCAGTACTTTACTTACCAAGCGTAAGATGATAAATACTATTGGTGTCTGTGTTTCCTGTATTTCAGAAGAGTGGCACAGATGTGAGAAGCCATGTTCATTTTAGCCACTTACAAATAAAGAGACCTTGGCAATTTACTTAATCCCTTTGAGACTTTATCCTCATTTGTGAAAAGGGATAATATCCCCTACCCGCTGGGTTGCAGGAGATTAAATGAAATAGAGTAAGTACTGTATGTGGATAGCAGGCACCCAGCCAGAAATTTCCTAGCCTCCACTTTATCCAACCAGGCTGTCCTTACCAATCACCTGATTGCTATTTTATGTTTTCACCTCTTCTACAGGTCACACCAGTGCACTTCAATCTGAATCTAATGAGGAGCTCTTTCATCCCCTTCACATCCCCTTTCCTCCTCACTTCATCAAATCCTGCTATAAATCACCCATGCCAGGGCCTTGCAACTTTGGCTCCTCAAGGTCAACAGGTCTTTCCTTCTGCCTTCCTACATTTAGTTCTTATGGTGACTGCTTTGAAAAAGAAAATTTCAAGACAAATGCAAGATGGCCATGCTCCTGACGAGGAAGCAGGAACACATGTTGCCTTTGAAGGAGGCAACTTCTCATCAGATGAGCATTCAGCACCCCAACTTCAATCTCAAAGACAGCTACAGGCAGCAAAATGAAAACCCAGAAGCCCATTACCAAACCTGTAAATGAGACGGCAACATGAGACTAGAAGAGTACAAACAGCCAACTTCCATTAAGCCAGCCAACAAAGCCCTGTGCCAGCACACATTTCATTTAACCCCCCTCCCAACTAATTAGTTCCAAGGAAAGACACTGCCTGACATGATTAAGGAAGAACGAAAAGCTAAGCATTATTCTAACACAGAGTGAAGAGTGGCAGAAAAGAAAGAGCCTCCAAATTTTGCCAAATCAACAATATAAAATTAATAGCAAAACTGGAAATCACTACTGTGTAAAGTATTAATAAAACTAACAGTAGCAAAGGCAGGCGGCAATATGCAATATTAGCCAGAACATAACTTGGTGACTTCAGCACATAAAAAACACACTTAAGAAGCCAACGATAGGATGCAGGGATACATGATGTGTATTAATTCCCCCTCTTCCTTGCGGGAAACAAATTACAACACAGGTTCACTTCATTACACTGCATGTAAAAGAATAAAGCACTGTTTCCGGGCAACAAACACTTTAGGAGCTTAATATTCACTGTGCAGAATCCTAAAAAGTCAGTGAATGTCTTGGAATTTCACCACACAAACTTGCGTCACCACACTCTTTTGTGTCAGACTGTTTCATTATCTTCAAGGCTTAGCATAATTGGAGCTCAGTCTAAAAATAGGCTATTTTTTCCTTTGCAATCTGATTGGTAAATAAAAGTTAGGGGAGTTTTTATCCCCTTCATTTGTTTTAAACAACTGCTAGCTTCTGCTCATCAAGCAAAGATTACTGAATACATTTTCAGGATCTATTTGTTTATTCTGCTTAAGGCAAACAATCTACGACCTTCACCATTGTAACAGGTGGAGAGTGGCATAGACAAGCTACACAAAGACATGTTCCGGAACCACTCCAGGTTTCAGCTGTGGTGGACAGCATCACCACCATTTAACTCCACAAAAAACATATGACAGAAGGAAGCATTCCTCCTAATCCCCCCATCTTTCCACCCTTGTTTCACCACACAATCCTCTTCCTTAAGAATTCCATGGGAAGGGCTTTGTAATTATGACCATTCAGATTTCCTTCTGGCTAATGTCAAGAGAGAGGAAATAAAAGAATAAAAACTCTTGGAGAATCTGCCACAAAAGTGGCAGTAAATACTAACCAAACCAGGGTAATACATGCTAACCTAGCACATGTCCTTTCAAACAAAATGGTTCCAGGCACTGTGAAGATGTGACACTATTTTTCCCCACCTCCTAATACCTCTTGCACAGACAAAATCTCAAAAAAACAAAGGTAATATACCATGGCAGTTGATAATGTACTATGGTGGTGCTGGGGTAGTACCTCAGTGGTAGAGTGCTTGCCTAGCATGCGTGAGGAACTGGGTTCGATCCTCAGAACCATATAAAAATAAACAAATAAAATAAAGGCATTCTGTCCATCTACAACTACAAAAAATATTTAAAAAAACAATGTTCTATGGCAGCTAAGACTCCTTAGATTTGAATTATTCACTAGCCCTATGATCTTGGACAGTTACTTATACTCTCTGTACTTCAGTTCTCTCATTGTTAAAATTGAATTAATAGCATAAAACCCCACACTAACTTGCCTCACAATCAAGTAAATTCACATCTAACACAGTTGAGAATGAGCTCCCATCCTCCTTCCAGATTCTATTTATAAGAACAGGGTAAAGCTTTTATCAAGGGGGTGGATGAGAATCAGACAGAATAGTAAGAAAAAACTAGCCTATGACCATTTAGATTTTCTTGGTTCACTATATTCCTATACATCTAATAAATAAAAACATTTTCTCCCATCTCCACCTCCCTGACCCCCCAGTAATAAGAAAACAAATAAAAAACAATATTTTTAATCAACCTCACAATAACATGACTCCTACATTTTACAGCACCAGAAAAAGTTTTCTGAACTGTGCTTACATGTTTAGTAGTGTTTTGCTATTAGCATAAAGTGCTTAGAATGATATCTGGCAAGGATCAAATGCTTAATATATCTTAGTTATTATTAGCCCTAATTTAACTGTGTGTCTAAATATTTACTTTTTACATACAGAGGAGGAAATGAGATCAGATACTTATTCTCTTTGGATGTTCATAATAATTATTACCTAAGTCAAGGGCCATTCAGATGGGCCACAGTGAACTGACGATTAGGGAGAGAACACTATACTCCAAACTGAATAAGAAAAAAATAGAAGGTATTAGCATACAATTTCACTATGGCTACATTTCCCCAATCCAACAGATATCTCCAAATATAATTTATGTTGATTCAACTTACTATCAAATGGCTTACACAGGTTCCTAGATGATAAAATGAGATGTCCTAAATAAGCCAATCCCCCCAAAACCAAAGGCCAAATGTTTTCTCTGATATGCGGATGCTAATTCACAATGTGGGGGGGGGGTGAACGGGGGTAGGAAGGATAGTAGAATGAACTGGACATTATTACCCTATGTACATATATGATTACACAACCAAATCAAACACCAAATGTTCTACATCCTGTACAACCAAAAGAATGAGAAATTATATATCATTTATAAATGATGTGTCAAAATGCATTCTGTCATATATAAATACATTGGAACAAATTTTTAAAAATGAATGAGATGCCCTGTGCTGGAAAAAAGGCCCAAAGCATGACTACAACAGCAATCTCTGTTTTAAGAAATATGAGATTGTTCCAATGAATTGTTTTTACTCTCTCCATGTGAATTTGATATATAAGCATCAAATCTGAAGTATGTGATGGTAAGGAAAACACTTACTAGCTTCAAAAAGAACAGAAATATAGATCACATGCACTGTATCTAATATCATGAAAAAAATTTAAATACTTTAAAAAAATCCTACTTTGAAGATCAACAGTCAGATGTCCTCTTGTGCCTCTTTATCTATAACTTGTGTCTCCTATATCTACCAGAGGTCCTACTTCAAAAATAAATTTCAACAGATACAGATAGTACTATCTTCTAATTGTCAAATAAAATAATTTGTAGAAAATAAACGAAAGTCTATAATGATAAAGCAATGCTACAGATGTGGAAGGAGACCACAGCCAATCAACCCAGCTTACTTAATAAACAAAACTAGTCCATGTAGTTCCATGAAATCCTTCACCTCCAAATTCTGAGATGAAAAGGGGCTTAATCCAAAACAAATTATTTAAAACTTTTTTTTCTCTTCAAATCCTTTCTGTGCCAGATTTACCTGATAACCTACATTCACTACTCATAGGATTTGTTAGCTCATCCCATCAGTTCTCATCTTTCTTCAGAAATCTGAATACCAAAGTTCATACACCAAAGGGATGACCTACACAACTGATAGAAAGCAGAGAGCTGAATTTATTCAACAATTATCAAGAACCTGCTATGTGCCAAGGTCTGTGTTAGGTGTTATGGGTAGAGGAGTAAGTGAAACAAACTCTCCCTACCCTAATGGAGCTCACAGTTCAAGAAGGAAGATGAACATAACAAGCAAAAGCTAATGATGACAAAATGATGAGTGCCACAATAGGAATGAAGCAGAGCACTGAGCAAGAAAAGATCTGACAGAGAAACTCCTGTACTTGTATAGAAAGAGATGAGTACAGGAATATTTACTTTGCATAAGAGTGAAACACCAACAACAATCTAAAAGACCATCAACAGAGGCAAATACAAATAAATTGTAAATAAACTGTAAAATATCCACACAATGGAATACTATAGAGCAGTTCAAATCAATGATCAGATCTGATATCAACATGAATATCATTCAAAAATATAATGTTGAATGAAAAAAAGAAAGCTGTAAGCTCAAATATGATATGATGCCATTTACATAAAGTAGGCACATTAATAGGCAACAAAAGCATATAAAAAGGAAAGATTCATATCAACATCATAATAGGTGCCTGCTTAGAGGGATGGAGGAAACTAGGGAATTTACACACAAGAGACTAACAATCCATGATGTTTTATTTTTTTTAAATGTTTTTAGTTTTAGATGGACACAATACCTTTATGTTATTTATTTGTTTGTTTGTTTGCTTTTTAAAATATTTTTTAGTTGTTAATGGAGCTTTATTTTATTTATTTGTATGTGGTGCTGAGAATCGAACCCAGTGTCTCTCGCATGCTAGGCAAGTGTGCTACCACTGAGTCACAACCCCAGCCCCTATGTTGTTTATTTTTATGTGGTGCTAAGGATCAAACCAAATGACTCACAAGTGATAGGCACACTGAGCTATAGCCCAAGCCCATGATGTTTTTTTATTTAAAGGAAAATCTGAAGCAATTATGACAAACTCTCAACATTAATTCTGGGAGATGTGTACGCGGGTATTTGCTATTTTATCCTATAAAAATTGTGGGAAAATGAAAAAAAAAGTCAATTTGAAAATAAGAAATGGTGGTGAGCTGGATGGACCTATTTAGGAAGAGTAGTCAGGGAGATCTTCACCAAGAAGGTGACATAGAAGGGCTGGGGCTGTAGCTCAGCAGTAGTGCACTTGCCTGGCATGTGTAAGGCACTAGGTTCGATCCTCAGCACCACATAAAAGATATTCTGTGTCCATCTCCAACTAAAAAATATATATTAAAAAAAGAAGGTGACATATAAGCTGAAACCTGAGTTAAAAAATGCAAACCCTGCACAAAGTTCTGGGGGGGAGAGTTTTCCAGACAAAAGGAACCACATGCATAAAGGCTCTATGGAGGAACAGAATTAAATGTGTGTGCACAATACAAGAAAAATAGTGGCCCATGTGGCTGAACTAAAGCAGGGATGTGGGTGAAGGGGTCAGCAGGTAGGTAGCACAAAGGTGAGGTGATACAAATTAACACCTTAGAGTCCAAGGTAAACTGAGATGGGATCCACTGAAGGGCTTGCAGATGCTATTATACTTTTATAACAGAGTTCCATCTGCTATTGAGACTATATTAGAAGGGATAAGAGGAGAAGGGAAACACCAGAGGAAGGCTGCTGTGGTGATCCTAGTCACAGAGGATGGTGGCCTGACCTTATCATGGGGGTGGCAGTATCAATGAAGAGAAATGGATAATCAAAATATTTCAAAGATAAGGTTGGCAGGACTTAACTGAAAACGGGATCTTAGAACTGGGATGAGAAGAAAGTAATGGAAAGAACTTCTTCTTAATATAAAAATAATTGGTGTTTGCCCTTTTGTGCCCACTACTTTCAAGCATTCTATTAGATGTTGCTGAAAGATTAAAAAAAAAAATTCCCAGCCCCTGAAACTGTTTAAGAAAATGGAATGAACAAGCATATCAAACTCATGAAAATCCAACCTGTAAGAGTGAATGAATGTAAATGTAACCTGATGTCATTAAATTGGAGAGTGAGGAAGATCAGGTTAAATCACTCATGGAAAGTGAGTTGTGAAAAGTGAGTTGTGCACAGAAATTTGTGGTGTGGGTGGACAAAGGCAGAAGAAATGGCAAAGTAAAAACACAAACTTGAAAATAATTTGGTAAACAGCATACAAAAAAGCAGACTATACAGCCCTCGAACAAAAGAAAAACATAATTGGAGGTACAAGAGGCTCTGAGGCCAGAAATAACAGCAAAATGTGTTTATTTTCTAGATAACATTTACTGAGTACTTTCTATGTATCACACATGCAACAAGGCATTAGCACACATTATTCATTTAATTTTCTCAACAATCCCATTGGGCAGATACCATTATTAAAAAGAGGGAAGCTAAGGCTCAAGAGAGGTTAAATAGACATGGATTACCACTGGGGAAACAACAGAGGCAAAACAGAGTTATGTTTGCTGCCTCAGTCTACATGCTTAGCTGATAAGCCAGGAGCCTAGAGGTGGTAGGCAGAACAGTTAGAGCAGGGAGTCTGAGGTTCCTGGGCCACTTAATAAAGTTGTTCTGCAAGTCACCTCCCTGTGCCTCAAATTTCTCATCTATAAACTGTGAATTATATCTTCCCATAACAATTCAACCTTTCCACCATGGTTGCACTCAAATAGCACCAACTGAAGGCATTGATCACTTCCCTGTTGCAAAATTCAGTGCAAATTTTTCAAAACTATCATTATTGTCTCTTCCTGAAAGCTGCCTACTACACCTCCCTGAAACACTCTTTCCTGGCTTCCATGACACCACCTTTTCTACTTTTCTGACTACTTTTTATAACCTACTTTTTAGGTTCATTCTCCTTCAGCAAGCTGAGGATCCTTACACCCATTCTTTTTCCACTCTCTCCTCTCTCCCAAATAATCGCATTCATCTCCATGGCTTAATTACCACTTATATATCAATGACTCACAAGTTTATATCCTGCCACTTCAAAGTTAACATATCCTTAACAGGGTGCTGTTGGATAGGAGAAATAAATTCTAATGTTCTATAACACAGTAGGTTAATAATGAGTGAAAACAATTAATTGAATATTTCAAAATAGCTAGTGGAGAGGATTTTGAGCAACCCCACCACAAACAAATAAATACTTGCAGGGGTGGATATGCCAATTGCCACAGTCTGAGCATTAAATATTGTATACGTGTATTGAAATGTCACATTGTACCCCATAAATAAGTATAATTACTATGCAACAATTAAAAATTTAATGACATTTTTTAAAATTAACACATCCAAGATCAAACTATTCATTATTCCCTCTCCCTGCCCCAAACTTGGTCATATTCCAGTCTTCTCTACCTCAGTAAAAGACACCTCATCCATCTATCTGCACAAATCAGACATCCAAGAGCTGACCTTCATACTGTTCACATGCAAAACCCCACATCAAATTTATTACCAAGTTTTGATGATATTTCTCTCTTAATCTCTCTCATGCCTACATCCTTCCCCCTCCACCCCAATTGCTATCATCAGCCAAGCTACCACCATATCTTGCCTGAAATATTCTAATAAAAACCTACTAATCAGTTTCCCCTCATCCACTGTGACCCATACAATTCACTCAGAATGATGTTCTCAAAATGTCAATGTAAGCCAATCACTCTCATCTCCACATAAAACCCATTAACATTTGCCCCTTACTCAAAATGGCCTCCAAGGCCTGTATGGCCTGACTGTGGCCACCTCCCAGCCTCATCTCACATCACTCCCCACTTCCTTAGTACAATCCTGTTAAATCAGCCTTCTCTCTATTCCTTGGCCACATAATGCTTCTACCCACCAAAGGGCCTCTACATATGCTATCTTTCATCCTGGAATACTTGTTCCTACAACACTTTTCCTAATTAACTCCAGCCCATACTCTGCAGACTCAAGGGCTATGGGTTCCGGAATCCTGTTTCATTCTAGGTCAAGGGCCTTCCACTGCTATCAGCGCTCAGAAATGTATGTTTCTTTTCTTAGCACTTATTTTCTTCAGAATGGCATAAATATTCACTTGGCCATTTGATTAATTGCTCTCACTTTCCAAAATGAAAACTCCATGAAGACAAAATCCTTGAATACTTACTCTTACCATCAATTCTCCAATACCAGCACCATGCCTGATACCTAGTAGGTGCTCAACGCCTTGCACAAACGCTTCCTCTGGGTAGTTCTAAGAAACAATAGTAGAAGGACTACACTATGCTAAGGACTTTGTAACTGAAGCCCACTGTTACCTCTGACACTATCATCCTCTGACAAGGAAGAATGACATGCTCAAAGCAAATGAGTTGGTGAACATGGCACACTTGGTGTCTATTCTAGGGCCTTCTCCAGTGCAAATGCTGGCATTTCCATGTGGTTTTGTACCTACAGAAGATCCTTTCCCTTGTTTACTAGTAAGTAATCATGAGTTTGGTCTCCCAAGCTCTTGCTCTAGTTTTATTGAAATCATTAGCTAAGGCTTTCACCTCAAGCTGGCAGGTCACTAGCAATGTCATTTGTCTCCATTTCCCTCCATGGTACACACTCAGCAAATATTACTTGAAGAATTTCTGGCTATGAGGCAAGAACCAGTAATTGAATTAAATATTTTCACTGTCTCTAAGTCAGTCTGCTGAAAACAAATTATTTTCTCTGCCCTATCAGGACACGATTAAAGAAGAAATATCCAGATTTTTCCTGTGGTTAAATTATCAGCTGTCCATCGCATCATGCCATACAGTCCAACGTAAATAGAACATGTACCCTTCCCTGTTGGCCAGTGCTCAGAAATATTACATGTGGTCTCAAGAACAATGTACATTATTAATAGCCTATGAGCTTATGCCTTTCCCCACCCACCCCCAACTGTTCTCCCTACCACCCTCCTGCACAGGGCTGAAAATGTTGCCTGCCACTACATCAGCACGGGAAAAAATACTGAAACAAATATAGCCAAATGTCTGACAATCCAAATTATGAAAGAAACCTAATAGCTTTTGTTCTACTCCCATCCTTACTCAACTCAGCCTCATCACTAGTTTCAAACCATCAAAGCTTTTGTTAAATGTGAAAAAGCCAATAAAAATAGGTAACAGAAAAATAAGCCCCAATCTGTAAAGAAGAATTTGTAACTTAGAAGAATTCCAAAGATTACATATAAACTGTTTCTGGAAATCATTCATGCTTTGCTGTCCTTTTAAAAATGTGTCTAGGGATTCACTTTTCATTTACATTCCATTTCAGCCTGCTTTTCAAAAGAGAGGGAATTTTCAAAGAAAAAGTTTAGATTTTGAGACTGACACATTGAAGTTTAATATTGGGATACAAACTAATTCAACCACAAAAAAAAATAATAAAAAGGAAAAAAGAGAGCTGTACAATCCAACAGTAGCACTCAATTTCAAAGGAGGGACAACTTCTCTAAAACAATGACTACAGGGCTTAGGAATCTCTGGCTTAAAATCAAACAGCTTCTTCACAAATATATACAGATGCAAAAAAACTATTCTCCCCAACTTCCAAAACTCCTACAACTTATCAAACTCAGGTCACTACAATTTTATACAGTATTTATGATCTGGTGAAATGACACAGGCTTACTCTGCTCACTAACATGATGAAACACAAACAGAAAGAGCTAATTCTATTAGTTTTCCCTCAGTTAATCAGTCCTAAGCCATAAGCCCAGCAAGTTTGTTTTGTTTTTAAATTTGACATGGGTATACCTTTAATGTGCCTGACTATACGCTTCGAGCCACCACACAGCACTGACAAAAGTAAATTCTTCCAATTAGCAATAAATATACCCAGCATGGCTAAAGTAGGGAAATAGTGTAGTAAAATCTTATACACTGCAGATGCAAACACTTGGGCATCGGATTCATTTGGGGTTGGGGAGGAGGAAATTTGCAAGGTTGTCAAAAGCTGCCGTGCCACTCATAAATATATTATCTGAGCAGATGAGAAAGGAGAAAACCTACAGGGGAGAAAAGGTCAGTATTTTCATTTTTAGCAATTCTTTCTCTTCAATCCATTTACTCTCAATTTATGGAAAGAGAAAAATGGATACAGGGGGAGAAAAAGTGAAGTTATATGGTATGTTCCTCTTAGAGTAGTTTTATCCTGGAAATAACCTATGCAGACTGACTGTATAACCAGACAATTAAAGCGTACACCAGTTTCTATGCCACTGGTGAATAGTAGTTAATAACTTCACACTTTTTGTCTCTTAACAAGAAGGGAATGGCACTTTCAAAATCATTACTGCTCTGTCATCTTGGTTCATTGCCAAAGCAAGGAGCTTCAGAACACCTGTCAAATAACACGCAGCTTGTGGAAAAAGAAACATATACCAAAATAGGTTCATATAAAATTTTCACATATGTAGAGAATGGAATGAATTTGGGTTAACAAAAAGTCACTCATTCTGACAAGGTTTGGGGGAAGAAAGGAAGAGATTTCCAAAGAATCTATATGACTGGAGTCAATATAATGAAAATCTACCTCAGCAGTGATCAGTGGCATCAACACAAAGTCTAATAGTAGTTATATTCTCAGCCTTAGCCACATTTCCAATTGTTTCAGTAATTAAAAGGACAAAATGCCTCTGCCTTCTCAAATAAGAGTGCCTAAGTCAAATGTTTAACTATCCTTTTCCTTATTCTGAGTATCCTGTTCATTCTTATAAACTAAAAATAGGTTTCCATACCAAGATTCTGTTAAAAATATTCATCACCTCACATACACCCATCTATAACTGCAAAAACATGTAGGTGAGTATCATCCCAGAGGTAAGGCAAATAAACATCTATTGCATGGTGCATAGGCCAAGATCAAAGACAAACATATAAAGCATGATCCCTGAACAATTAAATAGAAGTGGAGATTAGAAAATATAGAAATAATTTGAAGTATAGGCTTTCCTTTTATTTTTATGTTTGTTAATAAAGAAAAAGCAATTTAAGTACTGATACTAATTTTGTGCAGATCCATTCTAAAATATAATAATAAAAAATCCAACGTATAGGTGAAAAAAGGTGCAAATTTAGATTGAGAGTGAGGAAATCCCATCTTCCTTAATGAAAGGAAGCCCTAGAACTTTGAAGGTTAGTACTGACAAAGGATTCTGAAAGATTGGAGAAGACAACCCATAACCTCAGGACCATCTTCTACTACCTCTGACATCTAGTAGTATAATGTGTGTGGGGGGGGTGCTCCTTCTCTGACAGAGACATGTATCACCATTGCAAATGGGCCCATGCCTGAATTTCCCCAAGCTCAGGTGAGATAAATATATTCAAAAACTTCAGTACATACAAGGGGAATAAGTCTAAATGGTCTTTGATGAAGCTTTCTTCTCTTATGCACACAGATCCCAGCCCATTTCACAGAGATCTCAGATAAGAATTGAGCCTATCTTTCTCTTCCCAGCTGTCTCTAACATCAACTGTTTTATGTCCACCTAAACTTAGACCTTTCAAAGTCCAAAACCCTAAAGGACACACAGAGGTCAATGTTACAGATATCTTGGAGGTGCTAGTTTCCAACTATTAAGACAGAAGGATAAGGTCATGCTAAATTTGTCTCAAGTCTAAAGTTTTGGCTATTTTGAAAGAAATAGTTTCAAGCATAAAGAGTAGTTCAAATCAGGTCTAAGTGTAATTCATTTACTTCTATAAATGTAATACAGTGTTATAATAAAAGACTATATGTTTGTATAATAGATTATTATATATATTACATGATTATGCATTATGACAATAAGTATATATAAAAATAAATATGTATGCATTATTTAATTTTTGGTCACTGAATTTCTCTCAAATTATTTAAAGTGTAAGTTATCATAACCTGGACTGGACTTCCATGGGGTATTTCCCAAGTGGAGCTTCTTCGTCTCATCTTGATATTTAGCAACATCACTCTCATCAATTTTTAGAAAGGATACAGACAAATAGACAAGAAAATGGAGATGTTCCTTAGTACAAGTTCATCAATATAAATGATCTGCAGTTAAAATGCCACTTACTTGACTGCAGAAGTTGTTTCTATAGAATTTAATGACATATGACAAGAACCAAGCCTCTAAAATAACTATTAATTTGTACTAAGTACTTCAACTTATTCCATCTGAATCACCACAAATTCTGAGCTATTAGAATATAAATTAATAAAACTGAATACTACTGCATTATCAGATCTGAAGAACTGCAAAGAATTGAGAATCTAAATGTTCCTGAAATATGACAATAAAAAGGGAATAGAGCTGGGGTTGTAGCTTAGTGGTAGAGCATTTGCCTAGCATGTGTGGGGCACTAGGTTCAGTTCTCAGCACCACATATAAATAAATAAAGGTCCATTGACAAGTAAAAAAAAAAAATTAAAGGGAATAGAAAAGTTTCCTTGGTCTTGAATTTTATACTGTAAACAACTTCAAAAGTGGTAAGTAAAAAAAATGATAAGTAATCTATGACCACTGAAAAAGGATATTACTTTTTCTTTCATAAAATATGTCTGCTAAAATATATTAAACCCTCATTTTATTCTTTAAAAAATCTCACATTAATCTTGTATTTTAAAAAATCAAAATGTTAATAGGCCAGTTGAAATAAAAAATGGTCTTAATGGTGACTATTACAATTCTAGAAACAGAATGAGAACTTGCTTTCCTACCACTCATGTGGTTTCCATGGGTCTGGTCTGTGAATTCTTTATTTTAGGTGACAAAAGCATACATTTTTAAGGCTTCTGTATATAAGAAGTAACAGTTCTTTACCAGTTTCACATCAAGTATGTGAGAATCTCTTAAATGCTTTGCACTTTCTTCCCCAAAAATGTACACATAGGCACGACATACAAAATGTTACATAAAACTTTTCAGTATTCACAGATCTCCCCTTAGTGCTGTACTTGATTGATAGATGTTCACATATAACAATCAAAGAATTAGTAAATTTCAAAATTTGTATTTTTTATGTTCAAAAGATGTTTTCATTCCTTCTTCCTACCTTTAATTTCCTCAATTTCACCAACTATGCCTGGCAATATTCAAAACCAGAGTTATTCTTCTATTACACATGATTATCTTTTAGACTAGGACCAGCAAACTTTTTCTGAAAGGGTAGACAATATGTGTTTCAGGCCTTTCAGGTCACTCAATCTCTGTGGCAACTAAACTGCTGTTTTAGCACAAATGCAGCCATAAACAAAAGGATATGATAATAGGTAGAGGGAGACTGAGTTCATGGAACAGTTTGCCAATCCCTCAAATAGAGGAACAAGTTCAAGAAATCCACAAAAAAGCAAACAGGTAAATATTATTGGATTCCTAAGTTATACCATCCCTAAAAATAATTTTCAGAACAACTTAAGACCTAAATAAGAAAAGCCAACACTGTAACTTTTAGAAGAAATAAGGGAGAATATATCTGTCTCTGGAAGAAGAAGGGATTAAAGATAAAAAACCTCACATAGTGTAAAGGGGAAAAAAACAAAATGTTTAGCATTAAAATTAGAAATGTTTGCACACTGAAAGATAGCAAATAAAGTTAAAGGATAACCACAGGCTAAAAAAAAGGGTATTTGCAACTCAAATGATTAGAATTGAATACCTAGAAGAAACACTAGAATACCTACAACCCCAAAAAATAAGACACATGTTCACAGAGGCAATCCAGACATGAAAATGGAAGAGTTAATAAACATGAAAAGATGCCCAACACAACTAGTAATTAAGGAAATGCAAATTAAAATCACAACAAGATACCATTTCACACTCATCAGACTGGCAAAATAAAATAAAATATCTGATAATAACAACTGTTAGCAAGGATGTAAAGATCATACAAGTATAATACAAGAATACAGTAAGTATTAAATCCCTCAATCAAGAAATAAACAAAACAATTCGAAGAGGAAAAACTGTACATCAGCGTCATTGCCAATTCTCTTTTGTTGTGAGACAGGGTCTCACTAACTTGCTGAGTCTGGCCTGGAACTTGAAATCCGCCTGCCTTAGCCTCTTGAGTTACTGGGATTACAGGTGTGCACCACCGTGCCCAGCGGCCAATTCTCTTGATGAGTTTCTGATACCATGACTGAGGGAGTTATACAGTATAGCTCTGGCCAGAGACATGAGTTTAGCTATCTGACAGAAGAATTTAGCTTGCCATGATAAATTAAATGATTAATCTTACCAATAAAATCACATACTGCTTGAGATGCACAAACCCTACTTCTAGAAATACAATAGAGAAACTCTTACACAGGTGGCAGTGTCTACCACAACACTATTTCTAACAATAAAAATCTAAAACAAATGAAAACTTCAAAACTTCAGAACATGGACTATAAGACAAATTTTAAAAATATACTGTGCTATATTTATTCACTGAAATATACAATAGTTAACATAAATGAATCAAAACTAAAACTGGGGCTGGGGATTTAGCTCAGTTGGTAGAGTGCTTACCTCACATGCACAAGGCCATGGGTTCAATCCCCAGTACCCCCCCCACACACACACACATTAAAAAAAAAAACTAAAAATGTATCGAGATGGATACATTTAAATTGTGATATACAAAGTAGGGTTCCTCCTCCCCCACCTTTTTTGCAAACTACAAAATATTTATGACACATAAATAAATGGTGAAAACTTTTAATCTACCACATGCACACATACTCCTACTTTATAAAAAGGAAAAAAATAAGAAAAGAAAAACATAGGGAAGAACAACAAAATCAACCCTGAGAATGTAGTTACCTTAGAGGAAGACAAAAAAATAAATGATAGAAGGTATGGAGAAAATGGTCTTTAGTTGTCTCTATAATATTTTACTACTTTTAATTTTAAAGGAAAAAAGGCTAATTTTAAGAAAAAAAGATTGGAAATGTAAAATCTCCACCTACATTCTAGGTTAAAATGAAGGACTCCCTTAACAATTATAAGATTCTATTTTACCACTGACATCAACAAAGGCTAGAGCCTTCTGTCCCAGTTCCATTCCCAAGGCTCCTGATAAGTGCTACCATATCACCAAGAGGATCCCAGAAAGCCTTAGTCCAGATTGTAATGTTTGCATGTAAGGATTTGGACACATTTTCTAGATGAACAAATTTCATTTCTGAGCACAACTGTAAGCTACAGTCAGTTGGCAAACAGGCTGGCAAGGACTCATTTCAGCCTACTGGGTGGGAAAATGAAAATGCATGGACTCTACACCCAAATATTAGAGCACACACTCACTTGAAAATGCAATGAGAAATCTAAATAAAAAATAATTTTCTCAAGAGTGCAGAAATAATAGAATGCAGAAATAAAACAATACCAATGTCAGTAAGTACTAATTATTCCATAAAGACAAATACAACCATTATGCTAAGGATTATGCAATGAGTATGCTTATAAATATATAGTAAGTTTTAAATCCCTTAATAAAAAATAACAAATTCAAAGAAGCAAAATTATATATCAAAATCATTTCTTATTTTCTCTAGATCAGCTTCTAGTACTGTGACTGAGGGAATAGTATATTGTGCCTCCATGGTCAGAGACATATTAGCTACTTGGTAGAAGCATTAGCTTACTATAATAAGTTAAATAATTAGTCTCATGAATAAAACTTGCAATTCAAATATCATCATTATTTTAAACACTAAATAGACTAATCTATTATAATCTTTTGGGCCAGTTTTAACCTTTTATTAATAGTTTCATGAATAATAAAAGTCTAAAATGTGGACAGATTTAAGTCACTAAATGGCCTTTGCTATTGTTCACAGAATAAAATACTTAATTGATTAATGATCTTAGGGTGTCTATCGCCATCTAGTGAACAATCACTTCAATTACCACACCAGACACTTGACAACTGATAAGTTTTCATTATAGTTTAAATATACATGCCCACTTAGTGCTGTAGGCTGACCCAATTTCTTTTAATGTTCTACTCAATACACTGAGAACAAATAGAAATACAGATGGTATTTGTAGTGATTCACTTTTGAGTGTCTATAAACAATGTTTCCATATTCTCTGGAAACACTAACTTCCGTTATTCTTAAATAACTTTTCACACTGTAAGGTCTCTCATACAATTTCTTAACCATTAATCCTCTACCACTGAGCAATTAAAAATCATGGGAGAGTTTCAGGATGAAAGATTACACCTGTGAAAAGACAATATTGATGCCCATTTGACACAACTATTAGCACTTTATTATAAACCTGTTTTTTAAAGTACAATTTGCAATTACTGAGTACTCAAGCAGCCATAATATATTTGATTACAGAAATTATTAGTTCAAAAGAGCCAAACCTGCATGATTCCAACAAAACTGAACATACAAAAATAGGCTTAAAAATTAAAGGAAGGGGGAACTTCAAGGACTCCCAGACTATGCATTAATCCATCTCCAAATGCAAAATTTTATTTTTGCAAAGGTATGCCATCAGGTTTCCTTCTAATTAATTTCTGCTCTAACCTTAATATAAGGAATCTAAAAGCAAACTACTAATAAGTTCTTCAAGTTATTATTTTTTTGTCCATTCCATCTTATCACCAAAAAAAACATTTAATAAGTTATGAAAGTATTCCAAAATCTCCTTAAAAGGACTCTCATTTTACACTTTATCCAACCTATTGTTATCCCTTTAATAACTAAGAGATGCTTGAAAATCACAGACTTAACAGTACATATGAAAAATTCTAGCAAACTCAAAGAGAGATTATCCCATAGACTATTTCCATCTGCTACTGCTAATAATTATCACCAATACTTTAATAATCATTTTTATCTTAGCAAATAATTTGTGTAGAGGACTTTGAATCTTCTAGAATAGTACCAGGGAGGAGTTGTATAATTATTATTTCTCATTAACCTCATATTAAAGACCTACTTCCCATAGGTGCAATATTCATCATGATTTACTGAAAGGAATAAGGGGGGAAGGGACAGAAACAAAGAATTCAAATCACATGATTATTTCTACATTTGTCTGAAATTCTTTGTTTTTTAGTGAGGCGAGTAGGGGTTTTTAAATCATTTATTTAGTAAAAATTTGTTGTTATATTTTTGTATAACAGAAAAACAAAAATTGAGCTTAAGCTCCCTATTAAAAATCTAGCTAAGCCAAAATACTGCCCTTAAAATACAATGGATTAGAGGAGTGGGGGAGATCATTGGACAAATTTGGGGCTTATCATTATCAACAGTGCCCTTTTAAGCTTGTGGATTTCTGAGCCAATGCATAAAATGTAACAACAGGGATTTCCCAACAGCAAGAGGCACTCTCCAAGGGAGTAAATTGTCAACTATTGCCTCTCGTGAGAAACTTAAGAGTAACCTTGATCCAATCTCAATAGTCAACCCATGTATTATCACCCAGTTGGGGCATAGTGAGTGCATTTCCTAATACAAAAATAAGATGGTATTCTATCAGAAGCCACTGGATACATATACAGAAATAAAATTTAAATAATTTTGAAGTAAACTTAGCCTAAGAAACTGAAAACATCCTTCTCACACTTCAACTAGTCCCTAAAACATCTATATCTTTCTAATGTAAAAAAAGGTCTATGTCTTATGATGAATATCAAAAAAGATGACCTTCTAGAACTAAGAGGCAGAATATAAAGCAGAACCACAGTCATGAAAGATGTTCTGATATGGAGGAGATAGCCCTAATTCCATAAAAGACAAACAGAAAGACATGATTCAAACTCAAAATAGCTACTTGTTATCCTTTACCTCTTTTGGGTTTTAGCTTCCTCTGCAAAAGGGGACGTTAATACCCATGTCAAAAGACTCTTCAGTGGTTTTAATAAAATAATACAAATAGGTTCTAACATATCACTGGCATTCAATACAAGCTTTGCCCTTCCTTGCTGTGCCCCAAGCCAAGATAGTGCTGCTAACAAAAGAATGACTCTAAACATCCTGATGTTTGTTTCATATTAGTTACATATGCACTATCCAATAAAGTAGCACTAGTCACATGCAGCTATTTAAATTCATTTTAATTATAATTAAATAAATCTAAAAATTCCAGTTCTTCAGTCAGTCAGTGCTACAGGTTTCATGGCTAGAGACAATTGTATTGGATAGTACAGATAGACAACATTTCATTACCTTCAAATCCTACTGGACAGAGCTGATATAGACTCTAAAGCAGGGGTCAAAAAACTTTTTTTTTTTCTGAAAGTGCCAAACAGCAAATAATTTAGGCTTTGCAGGCCATGCAAGATTCTATCTTAACTACTCAACTCTGCTATTACCACACAAAAGCAGTCACAGATGATACATAAATGAATGATCTTGGCTCTGTTTCAATAAAATCTCATTTACAAAAATAGATGGCAGGCTAGATTTGGCCCAGAAGGGCATAGTTTGCCAAACCCTGCTCTAGAGGATTCCATGCCCAGACCCCCAATACAAGCATTCTACCCAGAACCACTATCTACCACCCTTAACAATGAGTAGTCTTAAATTCACTGACAGGAAATAGCAGTTTAATGGAGTCAAATGAATTTAATATTTACCATAACTATTCTTTTACAAATCAAAAATAGTCATGTACATAGTACTAAACAGATGAAGTTTATAGTGTTCATAAAGTCATAGTACCTAAAATGTGTTTGGTATCTGGTCTATCATTCTAAAGCAGATACTCTCCATCCACATAAATCCAGCCTGACATACTCCTGGAATTCTGAATTTACACACCCAATTAACTGCCTACTTAATATGCCTGGAGATCTATTACTCATCTCAAAGGCAACACATACAAGATGGAACTCTTAATCCCTTAGTAAAAGGCTACATTGGCTTTCCTCCTGACTCCCACCTTTCCCTCACAGATACCAATAGTTAAACTCGGTACCACAAACTAGCTCCCTTATGTTCTCTCTTCAAAAAAGGTCTAACTTGACCAATCTAAACTAGTCATATAAACATTCTCTAGGCCACTGCCCTGTTTTAATTATATCTGCAGAGTATTTACTTCTGTCCTAATATCTTAGTTTTTTAATATTTGTGCATTCATTTAATTACTGTTTGTTTTACCAAAGTATCTTCTTCATAATAGCCCAGGCCTCAAAAACATGTCTCCCTGCCCCCATCACCCTAGGAAGAATACAAGCTTTGCAATAACAGAGACCTATATTCTTGCTTAATTCTCTATCCCCAGTGACTAGAACAAAGTTTGGCACATAGATGTTTAATAATTACCCCCCACCCATGAATGAATAAATTTTTATTTAAATGCCTATGTCTTTAAAAAGTGGGTATTTAAATCTAGATAACTAGGGAGCAAACTTGTCTCTCCCACACTACAAAACGTATAGTTAAAAATACTCTAATATTTAGAGATGTGAATATGATTATGCCATTTACCTCCCTTCCTTTGTATGTCACCAAGGCAGCCAGTGGTTTGGCGTAAAATCTGCTGTAGGAAAATCCCAGGCAACCGTACATACTGTTCGCTGTGAGCTTCAAAGCCTTCTGTCGAATGTCATACTGCAAGCCACACAAGGACGAAAGACAAACAACAATATTTGCAGATGCTTAAGAATTACATTAGGTATCTTTCTAGATTACCAATGAGAAAAAGAACCCCTCAATATCCCTGAAATAAAAAGAGCCCTTAAAATACTCAATCTGTCCTCCAAGGTCTATGATGCCCTAATCTCCTGGAAGCAAGCATATATAGACTCCAAAGTTTCCAGAATTCAGAAAGATCTTGCACAGATACACCCATTGCACATAGAAGTACCTCCTATTCTAAGGCAGTCTAGTGTTTTTGAATGGCAACTTATCCACAAATAAAATAAGCACATGTGCTTGCCCATAGCATCTTGAGTGTTTGTACTATTATATACTATTCCTAAATAATCAAATTGTAAAAGCTGAAATTTTCATTCAGATGTCTCTTAGTGAAAAAATATACCTGAAGAACAAGATCTGGGTTTAAATCTTGCTGTTTCATTAGCTGTTTGACTTGTTTTCTCCGTTCTACCAGTTTCCGGATTTCTCTGGGCAAAATGCCCATTTCTAAGCTTGGATCTGGCAACTCAGGGATCTGTTCTTGTTCTCCATCCTGATAAACACACAACAGAAATTTTCAGAGAGTAAAACTTCAGTAAAATAAAATTCTAAAATAATATTTGGTAGCCACTTTACCCCACGATCACATCTTTAAAAGCTTCTTTCTTATATGAATAAAGATCAACGTTCCCTAAGAAAGAGTTGAACAGATTGCAGACCATGGCCCTTCCCACTACCACCTCCCTCCCACCCGTGTTCTATCAGCCTGTCATTCCCAATATCTCCCACCCCTGTAGTTACTCACAAATTTTGATTTCATTTAAAGGGATGGGTTTTTACACATGCTACCATCCTCTTCAACAAGATTGAGGAGCAACATGTTTGGGGAAATTGCTTTTAAAATACAAACGCTCAGACAGACTTCTAGGATTTAAAAAAATAACCAGCAGCTAAACTACCATTTTAAAGCATTTGTACGACCAAACAAAATGCTATAGAAATTTAAAACTATGGAGAATCATAGCAATTATTGTAAATGTTTTAGACTAAAAATAAAAAGCTAAATACTAAACTAGCAAATTTCTTTTAAGAATTTGAAGCACATTTAAATAGGCCATGACATTTCTAAAAATTAATACAAATATATTCCTTAGCACTGATGTAATACTTTTTACCTATAAATTGCTTTACAATTGGCAGAAGAATAGCAACATTTTTAAAAAGCAACCAGCAGTCTTCTTATATTAAAATTTACAGCAGGAAAAAGCAGGGAAAGCATTAGACCATTTTTCTCAAGTCTCCATTAATTCTATTAACAGGCTACAAAGAAAAGCCAGATGCATTTGCCCTTTCAAAGGTACAAAATTTAAAATAAACCTCTTAGCTTAAAGTATGTCAAGTCAATGCCATTTGATAAGCCAGCCTTTACAAAGTATCTAATTTTATAAAGATCAATATCTGCAAATGAACACTCTTAGAATAGTAATAGGGACCTATTGTTTTCCAATATAGCACATGATGATAGCAGACCTATTAAAAAGATCCTGCTACACATTCCAATTTATTTACAGCAACTATGAAAGTCAAATGAAAAGTAAACTTGAAACAATCTGGAGTCAAAAAATTTGCAATCCACTCCCAGCTTCACCATCACTACCTATGTGACACTAACTGATCTGAAGATAAAATATTGTACATGAAAATGATACAGAATCCATTAATAGCTACATGTATATTTCTTAGGTGACTTCTAAAGTCCTTCTACTCTGAAAGGATTCTGTTATATATCCAGAATCCAAATTGAAAAGCTCAAATAAACAAAACACTGCTGGGCAGCAGTTGGGAAAAAGGGCTGGATAATGATAATTACCACGTGCTGGTACAGTAGTAGGACAAAGCCCAAAGAATATTAATCAAAGGCAGTCACTATTTGGGAGGTTGTCTACCCAATACCACCTCTGTAAGATTATCCTCTAGTCCCATAGAAAGATTCATCTTTAACAGCCAGATTTATACTCTGTGAACCCACTCCTGTGGTCACAAGTAATAGGACCAGAGGTGCTCACTGACCTAGGCAAGCCTATTAGATTCTCTTTTTTGGGAATATGGAATTGGAAATGAAAAACAGCTCCTGGGCAGGTGGCTGGAACTAAACAACATGTAAATTAAGAAGCTAGAGGGCAAATAGGCATCTTCTGCTATGAAGAAAGAGAAGGAAGGAAGGAAAGGAGGACAAAGGAAAGAAGGAAGGAAAGCAAGCAGGCAGGTAGAAAAGAAAAAATAGAAGTATCAATACATGTTACAACACAGATGGACCTTGAAAATAATGTGCAAAGTAAGATACAAAAGACCACATGTTGTATGATTCCATTTATATGAAATGTCCAGAATACACAAATCTATATAGGCAGAAAGATTAGTGATTCCCTAGAGCTGGGAGGAATGGGGGGGAGGGATATGATAGTAAAATGTTTCCTTGGGAAATAATAAAAATGTCCTAAAGATGAATATAGTAATGATTACAAACTGAATAATCTAAACGCCAGGACTGCATGGTTTAAATATGTGGATTGTAATGTGTGTGAATTATACCTCAATAACACTACTTTTAAAAAGATACAGAACCAGTTTATCTCTTTCTGGACAACCTCTCTTTTTGATAACTAAGGACATAATTAATATATCCTTTAAGAAGAAATACTACAGGGACTGGAGTTGTGGCTCAGTGGTAGAGCGCTTGCCTAGCATGCGTGAGGCACTGGGTTTGATCCTCAGCACCACATAAAAACAAAGGCATAAAGAAGAAGAAGAAAAACTACAACACTAACTCCTTTGGTTCTCCTCCTCCTTTAAGCAATACTTTTAATCCTAATTTCAAGAGACCCCAGTTAAATACAAACCTCTGTAACTTTCTGTGTCTCTGAAGCAACTCTTTGCACTGTTGTAAAACAAATGTTAAATTCCTGAATGATGGAAGGGTATAAACTGTTGAAGTCCAGCAGCAAAATAAACTTATCATAAAAACCTGAAATAAAAAGGTCACATAATGTCAAAAAAGTCTAAAGAAAAACACTGTCAAAACATATTAGAAGTACTCTATTAAAAAGTGTAATAGAAACCATATACTCTCCAGCACTATAAAGCAGACAAAAGAGACAGAGTGGACTATCACACCATAAAATGACTTGGATTAGTGTGAAAGCCCAGATCACAAAAGATTGATGAAAAGATTCTGTCTCCCCATGAAACCAGCTTGAACCAGTCCTTCCCCAACAATCCCCAAATATACCATTATTATGGGAAAACACCACTCAGGGCCAATTATTTTGGAGACAGATCATATCTACTTCCAAAAGAATGTTGCTAAATTCTCCCTCAAGCAAGCATTCCTTCCCACCTATTTTCTCACCCAACACCAAATAAAACACCAGGGGCTGGGGATGTGGCTCAAGCGGTAATGCATTCGCCTGGCATGCACGGGGTGCTGGGTTCGATCCTCAGCACCACATAAAAATAAAATAAAAGATGTTGTGTCCACCGAAAACTAAAAAATAAATATTAAAAAATTCTCTCTCTTTAAAAAAAAAAACCACCAGTAAGTGTGTGGATATCCACTTCCAGCTTCACCATCAATATATATATATATATATATATATATATATATATATATATATTTTTTTTTTTTTTTTTACAAACACACCTTCAAACAATAAAATGGGTAGCCCATTTACCTGTACATGAACTGTGCTGAAAACCAGATAAGAAATATTTATATGAATGTCAGTAGTGGAACGATCCACCCTTTTTGCTTACAAAAGGTGAACAGAAAGCTACTGTATTTCTCTAGGACATTTACAAAGAGTTTCCTTCACTTTGAGAAGAAACTGAATAAAAATAAATGTCCAGTATTAAGACAATAACCATAAACATATATTATTGACAGCTTACCCTGTGTCAAACAATTCTATTTATTCCTTAAATCCCTCTATAGTAGATTATTCTTATATCCATTTTACAGAAGAAGAAAACGAGTCTTATAGATGTTCAACAGGCAACACAAGATCACATAGTCAGCATTCAAGTCCAAATGTAACACCAAAGTATTACTATTCCATGTGACTCCAACCAATAATAAATCCACTTTTGTCAAAAATGTCTCCTACTCAGAGTGAATTACTTGATAAAATTCACATTATGTCCAACAATGTGAATATGTGTAACACTGCTATTGAACTGTACACTTAGAAATGGTCAAAACGGCTTAAAAATAAGATCCTTTCTAGCTCCACCACAAAACATGATCTTTGCCACTCTTGACAAGGAAAAGTTATTCTCCTATTAAAGTTTGATTTTGTGGCTATTATCTGTATTTAATTCTGTTGGCCAAATGAACTGGTCCTAGCATACTGGCAGAGGCAGAACCTACCCTCACAGAATGGAGGGAAGAAAGGAGAGGTACTCCCATTGCAGGACAAATAGCTTCTACACCGGACCAGGGGTTGGCAAAGCATGCACAAACCAAACTCAGCTAACTGCCTATTTCTGTATCATTCATAAGCTAAGAAATATTTTTAAGTGGTTAGAAAAAGTAAAAAAAAAAAAAAAAAACAGTATTTCAAGATATGTAAAAATTATATAAATAAAAATTATACTAGAATAGCAGAAAAATCCACATTAATTCCATACTAGCTGACTGGCAAACAATATTTGCACAACATACAAGATAAAAATAAGATCGTTATGAGATCTACTTGCTGACTTCCAAGATCCAATACAGGTCTAGCTATACATGAAAAAAAATCCTTAACGCCCAGAGTAAACCAATCCAAGGTCTCATCTTACCAACTTTGGGGTCCAAAACCAAGCCTCCAGCATAAGCTGCTTTCTTCCGCCCTTTCTTGTATTTATTGGTCTCTCCATCAATTTCTTCATCTTCATCTCCCTAATGTCAAATGAAAGATAACTTCATCAGCCAGCAATTAATTAATTAATTAGGAAGTCTTACCATTCTCTCTTTTTCAATAACAGTACTTAGTTTTAACCAACATTATTTTTAGTTAATAGTTCTACCTATGGGAAAAGACAATTATTGTAATATGTTCATGAATCAAAATGAATGCCAAGCATGGTAGTTTCCTAAGCAATGCTATATCTCAGATTATATGCAAGTTCTATTTTAAATATTTCTGAATTCATAGAAAGTTCATATTTTTTAATTCATGATTATTAAAAATTCAACTTTTCATATTATACAGAATTTGAAATTGTAAAAGGGTCCTATTAAATTCATCACTCTAACATTCATGATGTAAAAAAACTACAGTATTTCACATAGGTATTATTGTTCTCTTTTTTTTTTTTTTTTTTTGCGGGGGGGGGGGGGGGAGGGTAGGTGGTACCAGGGATTGAACTCAGGGGCACTCAACCACTGAGCCACATCCCCAGCCCTATTTTGTATTTTATTTAGAGACAGGGTCTCACTGAGTTGCTTAGTGCCTTGCCAATGCTGTCAAAGGCTGTCTTTGAATTCATGATTCTCCTGTCTCAGCCTCCTAAGCCACTGGGATTATAGGCATGCACCAATACACCCCAGCTTTTTTTTTAGATGGGATTTTGCTACGCTGCCTAGGGTGACCTCAAATGCCTAAGTTCAAGTGAATTCTCCTGTCTCATCCCAAGTAGCAGAGGGACTATAGGCACATGCCACGATGCCTGGCTCACTCTCATTGTACAGAATGAGAGTTGTACAGAACAAAATAAGTATGTTCATATACTGAAAATCCATTCCTGTGTAGTTTACTAATGGCCCACATTTAATGCTTCTGGAGAAATTAAATAGTTCTAAATTAATATTCACTATTAATTTTGGTAAGGTTCATAAAACAAGTAAATACAAGAACATTAATCACACTTTTTTTTAAAGAGTGAGAGAGAGAGAGAGAATTTTAATATTTATTTTTTAGTTTTTGGTGGACACAACATTTCTATTTGTATGTGGTGCTGAGGATCGAACCTGGGCTGCACGCATGCCAGGCGAGCGCGCTACTGCTTGAGCCACATCCCCAGCCCCCTTAATCACACTTTCAACATTAAATTTCCATTCTGTATCATTTACCATCAATAGATAGAACAGTAGCTAAAGTTTTAGCCCCAATATGATGGAGGCCACTTCAGAAACCTGATTGTAGTGTTCATAATCATACTAGTTCAAACCGAGTATCCCCAATCTGAAAATCTAAAATCTGAAGTGCTCAAAAATATAAAACAGGGGCTGGGTTGTGGCTCAGTGGTGAATCATTCGCCTCACACATGAGAGATCCTGGGTTCGATCCTCAGCACCATATAAAAATAAATAAACAAAATAAAGATATTGTGTCAATGTATAACTAAAAAATATATTTAAAAAAATATGAAACATTTTGAGTACCAACATGATGCCTTATTCAAGTAGAAAATCCCCACTTCATGTAACAGGGTACAGTAAAACACAGGTACACTAAAAATATGGTATAAAATTACTACAGGGTATTATATAAGGCATAAAACAATTTTGTGTTTCGACTTCAATCCCATCCCCAAGATACCTCATTACAAAAATGCAAATATTCCAAAATCTGGAAAAAAAATCAAAATCTGAAACACTTCCAGTTCCAAGCATTTTAGATTACAGATATTAAACCTGTACAGAAAAAATGCAACATAAAAATAAAAGCTCACTGGTTTAAGGAAATTAAAGGTTTAACTGACATTAAGCTTTGGATAGTGGTTAAGTGACAAAACATTTTCCATGTGCAGCTATCTACCAAAAAGGTCTAATTCCACCTTTAAGAATTTCATATTTCACAAATAATTTTGTCTGTACAGAAAAAAGTAGAGAAGGAAACCATACAAACCCACTGGAACAAACTTGACATGATTTCTAGTACACAGGGGATTATTCTAGAGGCAGATGTTATTGCAGCAATTTTAAAAAAAAAGCTATCTAGGTAATTAAAAAGGAGGAATAAGAAAAGCAAAATACTACGTAATTTTGGACCCACCAGTTTTTGCTGAGGCTTTCTGAAAATCTGCTTGTCAGGCACGATATAGTTGTTTTCATAAAATGCATGAAGCAACAAGAACTCGTTACGTTCAGATCGTCCACCCATCAGTGTCCTGGACTATTAAATAGAAATTCTTTTTACAATTTGAGCTCCAAATCACAACAAACAAAAACAACTTTGAGTTAGTTATTTTTAATTTTATCAAGATACCTCCTTCAAAACTACTACTAAAATAAAGGCTGCTTTTTTGGGGGGGAAAAGTAGTAAATTATTTCTAACATTTTCTTTAAGCATTATAAAAGAGACAGCTTAAAGTATTAACAACTTGGCTATTTCTTTACTCCCAAAAGGACCATTCCACCAGACACATCCAGATGTTAGAGAGATGATCCTTATGTTCACCCAAATTTCAGCACACTGCACCTGGCATTCCTCCCCTTCTCCCAACCAGTTTTTCCTTTTACAAAAGATGCCCAGCTTTCAGAATCCAAGTTACTCATTTTATAAGCATGCATTTAGACTCATTATCATATAACAACTACCCCAAGCAAGCACTGAATCCAACAGGAAATGCTTTTTCCCCCTTTCTAAGTTAAATTTACCATAATGTTCCCAGCGATGTTAGTGATCTGCAATGCTAATGGAAGAACATTTAGCTCACACATGATCTGCAAAATGAACCTGGCATCTTTCCAGGTGTGTTCCAACAGGTACAACAGATGAGAAGATTCACTGTACAGAAAAGTAAGAATGAAACAGAATCAAGTAATTAAAAGAAACAATAACTATAATCAGAACTTCATAAAATATTACAAGGAATTTTTGGTATAAGTAACTTCAGAGCAACAGCACCTTGCCTTTGGAAACAATTTAAAAGAAGGTCGGTATGTAATTAGGAATTCATTTATACCATTGATCCCAGTGCTCTTCTCTAAACACAAAAAAATTCTACAAAAAAATTCATATGTGTTAATAACTGCATACCTGAAAATCATTGAATCCTTTCATTCATTCTATGAAACAAGCATATATTGCATGTTTACTGTGCACTAGGCACTGGCTATAACCAAAATGGACAGGAAGTCCTATCCTCATGGAGTTTAAATCCTCATGGGGAAGACAAGAGTATAAAAAATAAAAATAAATTAAATATGTAGTGTATTATATAATGCAAAGTGTTAAAGAGAAAAAGTTAAGCCCCAAAGACAGTATAAAGTATCAAGAGCAGAGATTGAACTTTTAGTTAGAGAACCAGAGAAAACTTCATTGAAAATAAAGACCTGGAAGTGGTGAACAAGTGTTATGATTTAGAGCTGAAATGACCCCCAAAAGCTCATGTGTTGAAAGCTTGGTCCCCAGTACAGTACTGTTCAGAGGTGGGGCCTCTGGGAGGTAGCTGGATTATAAGGATTATAGCATGATTCATCCATGATGGGTTTGGGAGGTGGCAGAAACATTTAAGAAGTGGGCCTAGTAGGGGGATGCCCTTGAGGGTATACTTCTCTTTCTCTTTCATTCTCTCCTCCCCATGTGTTCCCCACCATGTTTTGCATTTAGACTCATTATCATATAACAACTACCCCAAGCAAGCACTGAATCCAACAGTGCTTAAACGCACAAGCCTAAACGCAACAACAAGAGAGTCAACCAACTACAGATGAAACCTCTAAAATTGTGAGCCAAAATAAATCTTCCCTTGACTTGCTCTTCTCAGGAAATTTTGTTACAGCATAGAAAGCTGACTAACACAGGAGCAAGCCTTATGGAAAGGTATCTGAGGGAAGAGCAATCCAGGTAGTCAGAAGAGCATTCCAATGCTCTGAGCTGGTTATAGACAGTGCCTAATTCATAGTAAACATGCAATATATGCTTACTTCATATATGGTAGTTTCAGGACCTAGAAGTACATCAATATGGCTGAATGAGAGAGAATGATAGTGAGAGCAGAAGACAGTCAACAGCATAGAGATACAATGCATAGGACCCCATAAGCCAAAATAAAAACCAGTTTTACTCCAAATGAAACAGTCAATGGGAGATTTTGAGCTGACTTTAATTTTAGCAGGATAACCTTGGTCCTAGATTAAAAATAAACCACGAAGGAGCAAGAACAAAACCAAGGAGACTGGTAATATAAGACCCAGTGCTACAGTTTGAATATGGTTTATCGCTCTGAAACTCATGTTGGAATTTAATCCCCATTGTGAAATATTATGAGGGTAGAAACTTAAATACTAAAGTATTTAAAGTGGGGGCTTTGAGCCCCCATGATTAAATGCAGGTAGCTTTATAAGAAGAGAAAAAAGAAAGCTAAGGATACACACATGCACTCTCTGCCTCTCACCAGGTGATACACTGTACCACCTCAGGACTCTGACAATAAGAAGATCATCATTAGATGCAGCTCCTCAAGCTTAGACCTTCAGAACCATAAGTCAAAATAAACCTCCTTTCTTTATAATTTTCCCAGTCTGTGGTACTGTATTATAAACAACAGAAAACAGACTAAGACAACTTCAATTCAGGGGGAAGGGGATGGTGGCCTGAACCAGGGTAGGGTCAATGGAGGTGAAAAGATGTTGTCAGGTCTAGATATATTTAGAAGAGCTGATAGAATTACCTAATGGATCTACTGTAGGATATCAGAGAGAGGAACCAAGGAAGCCTCAGAGGTTTAGGGGAGAAGATGACTGAAGGCTTACAATGGTAATGAAAAAATAGAGGTATCATTAATTTAGTAAGGGAAGACTACAGAAAGACAATGGGAGAAGATCAGAGCTCAGTTCTGAACAAACTAAAGGTTCATATTAAACATCAAGTGGATACATGAATCTGAAATGTAGGGGGAAAGTCAAAACTGAATAAACACAGTGAGGAGCATCAGCCCCCATATGGTATTTAAATTTTCAAGACAATGAGATTACTTGGAGAGGATACAAAGTCAAAAGAGAGCAGCAGTCCAAGAACTCTGGAGAAACAGGTAGGAAAACATGAAAAAATGGCCAGAGAAGTAGCAGAAACCTTACTTTAAAAACAAGCAAGTAATATCTCTAAATGGCTTAGTGATTGCTCAGTTTTTTGTATTTCCAAAATATCTCATTAATTATGTGAAAGAATGGGGCTGGGGTTGTGGCTCAGTGGCAGAGGACTTGCCTAGCATGTGTGAGGCACTGGGTTCCATCCTCAGCACCACATGTAAATAAATAAATAAAAAATAAAGGTACATCAACAACTAAGAAATATTTAAAAAATTAAGTGAAAGAAGTGTCAAACTCTAAATTCATACCAATTTCCAAATTACCAATAGGAAACATCAAGGTAGTGTTAAAACATGTGAAGGAGATGGACATAAACAGATCAAATTAGAATAATTCAAGAAGTAAACTAGTTCAAATTATGAAGTAACGGACATGGTGGTGCTGACATAAAGACAATTTTCTGCTCCATGGTACCATGGCACAGGTCCCTATAGCTTAAGGATAGTAGTGGCATCCTTCAATTGCTAATTTCAAGACAGACAGATTCTAAAGAATCTGGGATCATACCTGTACATGTTTCGTACATTTTCCATTGGAATTGCAACCCTTTCCATTTTCAGAATCTGTTGAACAAGTTCAGACAAATGGTAGCTTTTGCAATGAATCAATTCCTTTGCTGAAATTTCCACATCACAGATCATTCGGCCACAGGTAGCATTTCTTTCAGCAAATCCACTCCGGCCCTACAAAGATGAGGACAAAAAGCAAGTCCCATGAACATTCCATGCTATCCTACTTTGAGGTTGACCTCAAAATTATAAAGATAAAATTCTCGTTCTTCCATTTATCAATGAAAAATTTTGAACATTTACCATGTATCTGATTGACACTATTCTAAGGATATGGCAGTGAACAAAGTAAAAACAAAACTAAGAATCCTGACTTTATTTTTATTGTATATATTAAATGAATAACATAAATAAGAAAGTATATAGTTTTAGGAGTTAATAAGTTTCTGGCAAAGGGGAAAAGTAGAGTCGGGTAGGAGGGATAAGGAATTTGGGGGGACTATACCTAAAGGTATAGACTGGTTGGGGTATACCTCACTGAGAAGATTCTATATTCAGAAAAGTCTGAAGGGAGTATGAAGGGAAAAGGGGGTTAGATAAGCAAATGTTTACAATAAGTAATAATAACCTCTTCACCTTAAAGATATGAACAGAAAAAGAAGAGTAAGAGTCCCAACTCTGATAGTAGAGAACAGCAGCAGAATCCTCAAGAGATCATTATAAAAGGGACAGATTCCTAAGTTCTCTGATGAGATAACATGCTGATTTTATTTGTAAGCTTTAGGTAAAATAAGACTTCAATCTCTGAACAGTATCAGGGTTAGGAAGAAGGTGCTTCATACAAAGATGACCAAAACCTCTCCACATTTGAAGCAAGCAAGCAGAATAAAAAGTACATAGGCTTTAAAAGAGTCAGACTGACCTAGGTTCAAATCTCAGTTCTTCCCCTACTAGACCTGTGTGAATGTCTACAAAATGAAATTGAAGTTGCTATGAGAGGCTAACTACATGAGAAAGCACACAGCTCACTGCTTTCTTATATTTCACATTAACTCCCTTCCATTCATTCTTCCCATCTTCCTGAATGATAATACTCAATTAATTCTGAACCCTGCAACCCTACCCTAAGGCCTATCACTTTAGGAATGCTGAAGTAAAAGTAATATGTATGTGCTGTCTTTCTTTACTATTTCTAGATTCCAATCATTGATTTAAAAAATGACCAGTGGCTTTTTCAAGTAAAATGCTGGATTCCAAGGAAAAGACATTTGGTACCAAAGTTAAAATGTACTGAAGTTCCTATAAGACAATCAATTCCTATTCAAAAAAGTGTAGTGCTTTCTTGGTAAGTACCCAATAAAAAATGGCAAATAAAAGAAATAAGATTTTCAAAACTACTATTACCCCAAGCTTTGGCATGGTGGATCGCTTCAGACGACCTATCTTGGACCAGTGAGGAACTTTGCACACATTAATTCGCTGCAGTAGCACTTCCAGTTCAAACCCATAAATATTATGACCCTAGGCAGAAAAAGGAGGCAGCCAATAACATTATAACAAACGCAAATTAGATGATTTATCTTCAAACACACAGAATTTCTTTGCCCTTTCTTTTTCTGGTCTCTAATTGAAGACATCGTGAGCTTACCTCCGATTGGGGGTCCTTTCTTCTTCAGGAATTTATTCATCAGCAGCATTCATTAGCCTTGACATTAACAAGGCTGCTAAGCAGATTGCTTGAATAAACTTTATTTCATACTAATTGATGCAAGGTTCATATGATCTCTTTTAATTTGCAGCTCATGCCTCACAATCTCAAAAGCAAATGTAAATTTTAACATCCCATACTTTTACATGATCACTAAAAGCTGTATTCAAACAATTCAATTTTGCTTCCTTAAAAACAGAAAACTGGCTTGTGTTGTAGGAGTTTGCAAAAAAACTTCTTAGAAAATTCAGGAATTGCATTTGGCTTCTTTAAAAACTGAGTTCAAACCCTACTGATTTAGATACTTAATAAACATTCAACAAAATAAATATATAATACCAATGAATAGTTCAAGTAAAAAACTTAAAAAGAAGTAAACAAAATTATATAGAACAGAAAATAACTCAAAATGCAACTAGATTTTTCATTTCTATAATTTCCAATTTCTGTCACGTGAATAACATTACTCACTTAATTAAAAATTAGACGAGGTTCAAAATAATTGTTATCAATAAATAGATTTACTTGATACTAATTTTAATTAAAAACATATACTACCACTTGGAGTATACAAAATCAATGAGACAGAAGGCAGAATGATGGTTGCCAGGGGCTAGGGGAAACGAGGAGGTAATTAGTACCATTTCAGTTTCAGAAGATGAAGAATTACAGAGATGGATGATGTTAATGGCTGCACATTATGTATGTAGCTAATATCCCTGAATTGTACACTTAAAAGCAGTCAAAATGGTTAATTTTATGTTATGTGTACTTTACCACCACATAAAAACAATATACCCCATTATATATTTATGGCAGTTTTGTCTATTAAATTAAAGTCCCAAAGGATTATAAGAATGTATCATTTTCAAATTATCATGCCTGGGATCAGGGACCCAAACTCATGTCAGGACTCTATCTTACATTTGAATTTCTCACTCAGACCTGGCTCTAACATCCTAAGTCAGGCCAGGTATCATAGTGCTCCAAGACATCACTCTGGGGACCAAATTACTGTTAGTAGAGACTAGGTGAGGGCCCAGTGCTAAGCCAGAGGACTATGGACAGATTTTTTCACACTTTAAATATGGGTCCTGAAATAACAAAGGGATGTGGGTGCAGAGACATTTTTAACAATCCACAGGCTTTCAGGACAATAGCTATGCCACTGCAAGATAAGATATCTGAGAATAAAAATGAACCTAAAGGATATGGCAAACATTTTTGCAAGGCTTCAATATAACCAGATTACTTTATGACTTTTGGCAGTAAATAGATGGATCTAGAGACTATCATACTAAGTGAAATAAGCCAATCCCAAAAAAACATGTTGAATGTTCTTTCTGATATGTGGATACTAACACACAACAAGGGGAGGGAAGAATAGAAATTAAGTGTATTAGACAAAGGGGATGAAGGGAAGGGAGAAGACTGGGAATAGAAGAGATCGTAGAATAAATAGGACATAACTTTCTTATGTTCATATATGAATACATCACCAGTGAAACTCCACATCACGTACAACCACAAGAATGGGATCCCAATTAGACTAAGTTATACTACATGTACGTATAATATGTCAAAATACACTCTACTGCCAGATGCAGTGGCATATGCCTGTAATCCCAGCAGCTCAAAAGGCTGAGGCAGGAGGATTGTGAGTTCAAAGCCAGCCTCAACAACTTTGTGAGGCCCTAAGCAACTTAGCAAGACCCTATCTCAAAAAACAAACAAACAAAAATACCCTACTCATGTATATCTAAAAAGAACACATTTTTAAAACATCTTTTAAAAAGAAGCTGTAATATAAGAACAGTTTTTAATTAATTTTTCTAACACTAAAAATATATATATAGGGGCAGGGGTGTGGCTCATTGGTAGAGCACTTGCCTGGCATGTGTGAGGCACTGGGTTTGATCCTCAGCACCACATATAAATAAACAAAATAAAGGTATTGTGTCCATCTACCACTAATATATATTATAACCATATTACTAATATCATATTTAAAATATAGGCATTTATTATACTTTCTGTCAAAAAATAAAACAATAGAGTTTGACTGATCAATTGACCCAGAAAAAAAGACAAAAGGAAGAATTCCTATCAAGAAGCATATAAAGGAAGGCCAAAAAACACACAAAAGTAAATATCTTGCTTTATAACTTCTACGAACTGGGGCAAAACAATGAATTATTAGCTCTCACTATCTAGTTGGAACATGGGAAGTTGTCAAGAGAAAAAAAATTGCTAGTATGAGCTCTCAAAGGAATGTCATAAAGATCCACTAGGCTCATAAAACTAAAATACTTAGTTTTCTGATTTGCACCAAATCAAGGGAAATAATTAACTCCTGTTGACACTATACATCTGGGTCACTAAGCAAAAATTTTAAAGATACTAACAGCTTATATACATTTACTTACTGATATGCTGGTCTCGTCAACTGTAAATAACTAGAGTGTTTTAAACTTCAATAATAATTCAAGGGTTGCTTTAATATTAGGGAAAAAAAGCCTAGGGGGCTGGGGATATAGCTCAGTTGGTAAAGTGCTTGTCTTGCATGCACAAAGCCCTGGATTCAATCCCGAGCAACACACACACCACACACACACACACACACACACACACACACACACACAAAGCCTATCTTATAGTAGGCTAGGGTTTTTCCCCTTTCTATTTGCAATTAGTATAGCAATTCATTTCACTCTGAAAAGATTCTTTGGAGCTCAAAAGTAAATAAACAATAAAAATAACCAATAAAGTCACACTGAAAAGAACTAAGAAATGAAGAGTTTCCCTGCAACATGATCAAAAAGCTACTTACCACAATGATATCAGGATCAATTTTGTGAACTTTTGCAAGGAAAAAACCTAGCAGTGTTCTTTCTGTTGTAGCAACCTCAACCTTCACATTCTGTTAATAAAAACATACCAGTCACCAACTCTTTAAAGTATTGTACCTTGGCTTCTTGTTTAACCAGGATTAAGATTTCTTAGGGTTAAAAGAAACTCCCCATTTCAAAACTAAATGCAGCAATGAAATTTTAGATTCTAGGTTTTGCAATAATAATTGCACAAAGTCTCTGAGGAGCTCATTCTAGTAATATGCATGAGAATAAAGCAAAATTTTAAGTGCTAAGCAACAGCAAGAGCAGAAATGTCCTTCCACAGAGACATGTTTGTACATTGGACACATTTGAAAGCAAATAAATCAGAGTACCTTTCAAAAGCATTACTTAATTTCCTATATAATCCCTGGTAGACTTCACTGTTGATGTATTTATCAGGAAAAGAAATCCCAAGGATTATATAAACTATTCTCAAATAATGGTATAAGAACAGATAAATAAGAAACTAGACTAAAAACAAATATAAAAATTATGAGTATTTTAAATATAAATAAAATCTATCTTTACACAAAAGCCTTCCACTTGGATTACTGAATATAAATCAAGTATTCAATCTGCTCTTATTAAAAATCTCTTAAAATAGAAGTTGATAACTATATGTATTCCATAACTACGTCACAAAAATGTCAGTTTGACTCTACAAGAATTCCTAGGTCACTGTACTTGGATAGGTAATTCAGGACATGTCACAAATGATAGCCTAACCTAAAAGTACCCCGAAACTGTTGGACTTCTCAAGTCAATTTAAAATAATATACATGAAACCTGACAAGGTTGCAGCATTTGATTTTGTCACGTGAAGACATTAACAAGTGAACTTTTAATCAAACATTATTACCATATGTGTATATATGATTACACAACTAGTGTGATTCTACATCATGTGCAACCAGAAGAATGAGAAGTTATACTCCATTTATGTATGATGTGTCAAAATGCATTCTGTCGGGCTGAGGTTGTGGCTCAGTGGCAGAACACTTGCCTGGCATGTATGAGGCACTGGGTTCGATTCTCAGCACCACGTATCAATAAATAAAGGTCCATTGACAACTAAAAAAAATTCTTAAAAAAACACATTCTGTCATGTATAACTAATTAGAACAAATTTTAAAAAAGGAGATGAAAGAAAAAAAAGAAACAATGTACGCTCCAAAAAAATTATTTATTTATATTGAATACATTTAGCTTTGTGAAAAGCTCACTACATTTTATTATTCCCCTGCCATTTTATTAAGGGCCCAGAAAAAAATTCATGGAGCATACTATCCTCCTATTTTCTTTCCAAACAAATAAATACTTCATATTTAAAAGGAATAATTAGCTATTTACCTTTTCCTTAATGACTTCAATGAAAGCACATGGAAAAATACAGTCCTTCGGTTTAGATACAACTATAAGAAGGGAAAAAAAAATTCCAAAACCCATTTTATTGTAATTTCAGGTAGACATCAATGCATGTTTCCAAATAGAAATTTAGAAATTAGATATAAATATTCCCCCATCCCTAAAATGTTAAAAGGTTCAAGTATTTTCATTGATCATGTTGGGATTCAAATGAATAGCCAAGCACAGAACTCTATCCCTACAATTGTTAAAACTTTGATCAAATTTTGCTATCCATCAAAGTCAAAATGAATGATTATAACATTCTCTCCCAAAGGAAATCCCACAACCACCAAAGCCTCAACCAGTTTACAATGAAGTAACTCAGTTCAAACTTCTCAAACTTGGAAAAGATGACAGTTTCTCCTCTACACCATAAAAATAGCTGTTCTCACAGTAACACACAGAGGAGGTGAATAAAGGCTTGTTGAAATGAGCTAATGACTAGTTTCTTCCATATTTTCTTCAAGCTATTAGCAGTGTTTTATTCCATGTATTCCCCCTACTTAAGTGATAAACTTCACGGTAATCATAAATTTTGTTTTATGTTTAGCAAAACTAATGTGTTGCTAAAACAAAATAAATTTGCTAAAACAAAATTTATTTAACTGGCTTTCAACATGGACTATATCAGAATCCTCCTTGGAGACTGACTCATTAAACACACAGAATTCTGTCGATGTTTCACACATTGAATTGTAGTACAACTCAATTTCAATTTGATATTACTATAACCTCTCCCAAATAGGCGAACATTAATTTATTCCTTGGCACCTGCCTCATTGCAAAGAAAACTCTGGACAATAAAACTTAGTTTCCATAGCTAAAAACAACCTTAACAGTATGCACTATTTATTCTTGAAAATAATTTTTGAAAAACAAGGTACTGATCTAAGAAAAAACTCAAATCAAGTCTTTAATAAAGTATCTTTAAAAAATACATACCACAGAAGTGTGACTGAAAGGGAGGTTGTGGGGGTGCTTTATCTAATGCAAAATTGTGATGAACCAAAGCTGCTATAGCAATAACCTGCAAAGAAAGGAAGGGGGAAATCACTTATCAGACACCTAATATATATTCTGCACTCTTACTGATATGTAAAACTACAGGTACAACCCTACCCCACCTATCATCTCCCTGCAATTTACATTTGTTGAAGAAACTGAGTTGTTTATCCTATAGAATGCTCCGTGGTATGGATTCTGTTGCTTATATCCTAATAGGGTCACTTTCATTTAACACATTCTGTTTCTGTACTGCCTATAAATTCACAGTTAGATCAAATGACTTTATCAAAACCAGGTTCAACTATTTGGCAAAAATACTTTAGAGGTGCTACTGATTACTTCTATCAGAAAGCACAGACACATAATGTCTATTTTTCTATATTTCAGTGAAATTAGCAGCCACTGTCAATCATGGCCTAGATCCATTATTTCACTGGGGATTAGAAAGTGGTATTATTCCATTTTTCCTTCATTATTTATTAGCTGAAAACCTTCTAAGAACAGAAACTTCACTTCATCAATTATTTGGTTGCCTGAGGTACAGTATGTTTTCCAGAAAAGTCAGGATAATGCTTGATTTGATTCCCTCATTTATCAGTTTTAAAAATGAGTTAGTTTCCAAGTATCCTTCATAAATGAGCAATGTGGCAGTGTTATTGTTGTTAGTATCATCATGAACTCATAAATTTGAGCGTTTCCATCTATTGCAATTATTCTTATCGTGCTCACATTGTCCCACCTTTGGTCAGTAGGATACTCTGCAAGTTGTTTCCTGGGTCCTTCTGACATATCTTCAGTAGATTTTAATATCATCCTTCCTTTCTGATATAACACGATGTTCCAGATTTATCTTAGACATTCCCTGCCTTCATTAAGCCATTTCTCCACAGAGCCCTATTTCCTTTATTAGGAAACAGTCTGTGAAAACCTCACTCTGGGCACAAGAGAACAGACACTTCTTTTTTAATTTTAACTAAGGACTTATTGAACCTTTCCCAAACACTTAACTATTAACTCCGATCATCTACAGAAATGATTATTTAAAGATCAGGGCTTGGGCTGTAGCTCAGTGGTAGAGCATGCACTCAGCATGCACAAGAGCCTGCATTCATTCAGTCTCCAGCACTACCAAAAATAAAGATGAAATCACATACTAAAAGAATGAAAATATTGTCCAAAATCCTCTTTTAAAAATACCCCCATTTATGTCAAAATGAAGCAAACATAAAGAAACTCCCATTGATCAGAGTAAGAAAACCATAAGGATCAAATGTAACAAGCTGACCACACTGGTGCTCGCCTATGGTTCCAGCTACTTGAGAGACTGAGGCAGGGGGCTCACTTGAGCCCAGAAGTTCAGGGCCAGCCTGGGCAACATAGTGAGACCCCATTTCAAAATAATAATGTCAAAAATAAAATAATAATGAATTCAACAGATAGGGAATATACATACGTGTGTGTGTGTGTGTGTGTGTGTGTGTGTATGTGTAAAAACCACCATTTTAAAACTCTTAATGAAATAACTAATTGAGGTAAAATGACTAATTCATGGAGGCATTAGAACAGTAGTTCTCAACTGGGGATAACTGTACCCTCACATTTTCCTCTAAGGAATATTTGGCAATTGCTGGAGGCATTTTTAGACTGTTACAACTAGCAGGGAGAGGGGGTACACACATCTAGCAGGGAGAGGCCACAGACACTGCTCAACATCTCACAACACAATAGACCACAACAGCACTCCACAACAGCCCAAAACACCTGTAGTGGCAAGGTTAGATGAAAAGCTGATGGAGAAATATACAGTGGTTATCACCATTTGAGCCCACTGACCAATCTTAGCCTCACTAACAGCAGCTTAACCTGACATTATGTGTCTTCCAATATGAAGTACACTCTACTACCTATAAAGTATTTTGGCTAAGAAAACTGAACTTGAATCTAATTCATCCTTTAGAGATAACTTATAGCATATAGATGTATGAAGGATGGAGGAAGAATAGGCACTCTGTTTCTATAAAGGACCAAAAAATAAGTAGTTTAGGCTTTGCAGGCCTCATGGTCTCTGTCATGACTAACTGACGCTGCTGTTGTAGAGCAAAAACAGTTGAAGATATGCTGTGTTTCAAGGAAACTTTATTTACAAAAACAGGTAGTGGGCTGAATTTGGCTCACAGACCACTGTTTGCCAACCACTGGTATAAAGGAAGAAGTCCAATGATACCACAACAGAGCAAACAAATACAGACAGAAAATGGGACATTATATGAGACAACTATCAGTAATTCTTGTAATCATGCAATGTCATTGAAAAGAAAGTGGGGGGAATGGGTGGGAGTTATACCATTTAAAAAGAGATGAAAGTGGCACAAAAATTAAACACCATCTGTGAATCTTGTGTAAATCCCGATTCAAACCATCTGTTAAAAGACATTGTGAGAAACAAAGTCATTTAAGTATGTGCTGGGGATTTCAGACTAAATCAAGGAATCACTGTTAATGTTATTGGGCTTGCTAATGATGGTATAAAAGAAAATGTGCATATTTTAAGAGATGTATACAAAGGCACACAGGGTTAAAATGGCATGCTGTTTGAAACTGACTTTAAAATACTTCAAGAGAAAAAAGGGAAGGGAGAAAAACAGGTGTCACAAAATTTGCTAACTGCTGAATATGTGATTGATATAGGGAGTTCATTGTATTATTCTCTGTGTACATTAAAAAATATTTTCAGCAATGTAACTCCTTGAAAAAATCCACAACACCAGACAAAGAAACAAATTCAATTCCTTCTCCAAAATGAAGTTTTGTACTAAATTAGTATTCTTTCCCCTCCAAGAACAATTTTGTTGCAGTAAAGCTATACAAGTTCAGGCCAAGTATTACACCTAAGGAACAAATACAAAATATGTCCTTTTTTTTTTACCTCATGTTGATGGTTCTTTGCATTCTGCAATGTTTTCATGCTGAAAGACATCACCACAAGTGGAGGAGGACCAATATCCTTAATTACATTCACCAGGTCAGGTTTCAAAGCCATGGCCTCAAATTTACACCAACTGATTGGCTGGTTCAAGAGCTCTGAAAAAAATAGATATAACACATCAATCGCTTTTGTTAACTTAAAAAGAAAAAGTACCAGAATTATGACAACTGTGATTAACTGAGATATTCTTCAGTCCTATCTTCTATTAAAAATGACATAACATCTAACTAAAAATAAGCCACATTACTGGATGTGTGTGTATCTATGTTCATTTTCTTGAGGAAAAAAAGGTCCAAACAGGGACCAAGGCTATGGCTCAGTGGCAGACCACTTGCCTAGCATGTGTGAGGCACAGCATTTGATCCTTAGCACCACATACAAAAAATAAGCAAATAAAATAAAGGTATGCTGTCTATCTACAGCTACAATTTTTTTTTTTAAATCCAAACAAAGCTTTTTGTAAAATGATCTAAAGAATCCAGGACCCAAGATAGGTTTAAAAAACCCAAAGCACTACCGTGGAGAAATCATAAAACATTTTTAAGAGATTCATGAAGATAAAAGAGTATCTCAGATACAAGTACTAGAAAATATCAAGTAACAGGCAAAACAAGTACTATCCACATTAGGAAGTGATTCTTCTCCCCTCCAAAGGTCAGCAATTTACTATGGAGAACAGCTGGGCATTATCTGCCAGGTGGGAAGTACATGTAAACAACAGCATAATGGGACGCACCCTGAACAGCTGCCTGTGCTAAGGCCTCCTTCTAGACTAAACTGCCAGGCATTACAGAGATAAAGTGATTCCAAATATACCTACAATCATTCAAGGAAAATCTTGATGAAAAAACACAAAAGGAAATAAACACACTAAAATATACAAACCAATTCCTTAACTTCCCTTTAGGGGAAAAAAAAAGCACATTTATCAACAACCTACTTAGCATTATGACTAAATTTTTCCTTACGTGGATTTTTTACTTCAAGCCAACAAGGTCCTTTGATCTTTCTGTTCATCAAGAACAGTTCCAAGCTGGATGTGTTGGTTCCAAATACATGAGAAAAAGTTTCTCCTTTCAAATCCTGAGGAAGCTGTGGTACTTCTGCCTAAAAGAGGAAAAAAAATCTTTTTTGTTTAAAACTATTACTTCACATTTTTCCAAGTCTATATTTGAAATAAACAAAAGCCTCTCTATGAAGCAGCAGAAGAAACCCCTTTGATACATGTGAAATGTAATTTGCTACAAATGAAATCCAAAACAATTCACAGTAGGAAACAAAAACAATTCACAATGACAAAATAATGCATCTTGATGACACCCATTAGAAGAAAATAGGCCAAGAAGCTCCCCCAAGAGAGAATTTGTGTCCAGAGCTGTACATGCCTCACTGATAAAGAATAGCCAAGTAAGTACCACTCCATTAGAAGAATGAAAGCAATAGAGTGGGACTCATTGAAAAAGCTTCCATCACCACTGCCAAAAACATTTTTTAAAAGTTTCCCTTTTCCAACATTGTGGGATCAAAACACTAGAACAAAGGTAAAAAGAGGTTAAGGTCTGGTTAATTAACACCCTACAGCAACGACCTTGCCTGTCACAGGAGCAAGAGCAAGAGCAGCACTATAATGATGCTACTGACACTCCTCTCTCACCTTTCCACTGCTTACAAGAGACATTTAACAGACTAATGATGTCCAACTCCATCATGTGGCATTCATTCCACTTGACAAACAATTGTGCTGTTTCAAGTTATTTATTTAAAGATGCATACTTGAAAGCAGAGAAAGACAGTATAACCTGTAGACTATGTACTTAAAATTAATTTTATCCATTTCAGTTATTCATTACTGTAAGTCCACCTCAATGAACTGTGGGCTTGAGGAGCTCTGTCAGTACTCCTAATTGAAAGCTAGTTGAAAGTTCAAAAGTAGAAAAAAATGCCATTCACCAAAACCAGGTAATTTTCTTTGTTTAACTTACCGAGTATCTAACTTCCAAGTATTGAGATTTTTCGGGAACATCAGGTATCTCAAAAGCATAATTCTTTTCCACTGTCTGGATAAGTAGATGTTTTAAAAAATCATTAAGACAAAAACTTTTCAAAACGCAAATTAGCCAGCATTACATAAATAATACATTTTCCTATATTAAATCATCAGTAATCTAGCATCCTTATGGGACACAAGAGTAATTAAAGCCAAAAAGGTATCCTTTCACCTTTCAACTAGAACTAAGACACATAGTGACAATGTTAAAAAGACTTCTCTTAGACACTACAGAAATCAAAATATTTGCATTCAAATAGGAGCAAGAAGAGATTTTTTTTTTACAATGTTAATGCATTAAATCATTTGTCAAGAGACACGTTGTGGCACATGCCTACAATCCCAGCTACTCTCAGAAGTCTGGGTAGGAGAATCGTGAGTTTAAGTCCAGAGCTATACATGCCTCACTGATAAAACATAGCAAAACATTGTCTCAAAAAATAAAAATTATTTGTTACTAATTGACATTAAGCAACTCCATCTTGCTAGAATAATCAATACTATAATCATAGTTCATATGTAGTAAGTATTGGCTATGTGTCAAGTACTATTCTAATCATTTAATATGAATCAAGAGATTTAACCCTTTTGACAATGCTTGCAATAGGGCCTCATTTGCCAAATAAAGAAACAGGCACAGGGAAGTCACTTGGCACTTGTTCATAGTCAGATACTAGTAAGCAGCAGGGCTAAGACTTAAATCACAAGCAACCTGACTCTAACATTCATATGCTTCGCCATTACAACACATTGTCTCTGGAATTTTATGTTTTTAGTTTTTGTTTGCAGTGCTAGGAATAAAACCCAAGGCCTTGTGCATTATTACTTGTGGAAATTTAAAGAAGTGACTCAGCCACAATCCAAAACTTAAGTAGTTAAGAGTGTTAGCTGTATCTTTTGCAACTCAATCCTCCCTTTCTTTCCATCACTATAACTTCCCATATTTTTAGTGGGCTACAGACCCCACAATTATGGCCAAAGGCATCAATATCTCACTAAAATCAAAATATTGTTTCTTTTTTTAGGGGCATTCTCCACTGAGCTATATCCCCAGCTATTTTTATTTTTTGAGACAGAGTCTCACTAAGTTACTATGGTTGGTCTCAAACTTGTAATCCTTCTGCCTTAGCCTCCCAAGTCACTGGAATCAGAGGCATGTGCCACCAACACCAGTTTGGACAATTTGTCATACACATCACACGAATATAAGACTTTCATTCTATCAGAAATAACATCATAGTCCCTGATTTTTAAAACTAAAACTTACTTAACCTTCTAATCAAAATGCATTGGCAATAACTAATTATAAAATCAAAATGTTTTCTTTGCCATTTCAGAATAAAAACATGAAATGTAAGCATTTAAAGTAATTTGCTTTGAGTTATCTATATATTCAAATTCATGACCATTATTTTACAAGCAGTTTAAAAAGAAAGTAAAATATTTTAAAAAATCTAACACAGTTTTTATATTCATGCCTATGAGATTGCCATTCTAGGAGTTCATAACCCACTTGAATCAAAGTGTGAAATATGATATGTCAAGAACTATGTAATGTTTTGAACAACCAACAATAAAAATTTAAAAAAAGAGATTGCCATTCTATGAGTTAGAGATATGCAGAAGGCACTTTGTATGAAGTAGATATGCAATACCTATTTACAAAATCAAGACATTAACAAACAACAAATTAAGAAAGCTGGGCAAAAATTTACAACCAAATACAAACCTTGGACTTGAACTTCATAATTTTATATTTTGCTGCTATTCTTTCATCAAATTCATCGTAAACATCCTTCATTGTAACTGGAATTTCTGTTTCCTTCCCTGTATTTAGATCAATTTTCTGTTCACCCGTGGAAAGGAGAAAAGGGAGAAAAAGTATCTGTACATAAGATCTTCTTAACCACCAGAAACCCAAGTTTAAAACAGTTTTCATCCTCACCCATTTAAACACTTAATAGCACAGTCTCAACAATGAGTTCAAAGGCAAAAACAATCCCTAAAAAATACTAAACCCAATGGCTAATTCCTCCCAAAGCATCATAAAGCAAGGCAAAGATGATCAATGCTAAAAAACAATGGGAAAATAAGTATTATAAATCCTGACCAAGATGCTCCACAATTCAACAGAAATGGGGAGGGGCTGATACTGGGAGGGAGCTGGAGATATTAAAAGTCCTAATAAAGAAGAAGCAAATGGAACTGATCTTGTTAAATGGCCACAGGGGAAATATTACAGCTGCCTATGCAACAAGAGCAGGAAAACTGGGCCAAATGCCATGTCACATTTTAGAGCCTAAGAGTCCCAAGCCCAATTATTATGGAAATGAGGAGTAAGGGAAATATAACATTCTGTATTAAAACTCAAGACACTTTTACTCTAACAAGTTGAAAAACTGAGTTCAACTTCATTTCTCTAATTTTCCCATCCTCTATTGGAATTGCTGACAATCAGTGGTCATGAAGCAGGGAGTAAGAAAGAATTGGGGTTGTGAAGAACTGCTACCCTACTGAAGGATAGGGTTGACCTTGGAATAGAGAATGGGTACCATATATAATTACTGAAATCTCAAAGCTAATCACTAATGCTTACCATTTCACGGGGAAGGAAGTACAGTGTTCGCTCAATGTTTTTCACCATGACACAACAGCTCACGTGGGTCTTGGCTGATTCAATAAAAACTTTTCCAAACAGAAATACCACACCTGAAAGAATAAGGGAAAACTTAATTGAAATTGAAAAGAAAACATTTCAATTACACCAAATCATAAGAACAACGTAAAGGCTCACTGAACATGTCCACACATTTATATCTTTGTGATAACATTCTGACAGCAAACATATATAAAACCAGTTCTTTGTTTTTAAAATATTTATTTTTAGTTGTAGTTGTACACAATACCTTCATTTTATTTATTTACTTTTATGTGCTGAGGATCCAACCCAGGGCTGCACACGTGCAAGGCAAACACTCTACTGCTGAGACACAACTCCAGCCCCAAAACCAGTTCTTAACTCAGTACTTACGCCATAGTACACTATCACAGTGATACAACCCCAGGAAGAAAGGGGATAGAATAATTCTCTAATTTGGTATAAACAGTTTCCCTATAACCAGTATTATCCAGATTAAGAAAAATAAAACAACTATTGTCTAACAAATCTGCTATTACAACCTCTCATGAAAACATGCAAATATGAGAATATCATTCTAAATTTATTTTTTATTTACACTTACTGATAAAAAACAATCTTCATGTATTGGGATACATACATCAGTATTTTTCTGTATGTAAAGTTGTATTTGGGAAAAACAATTCATCTTGTATCTTATGGTTTGGAAATGAGGTACCCCTCAAAACTCCTGTTGATGCCAAAATATTCAGGAGTAAAATGATTTGATTATAAGAGCTGTAACCTTAACCTAACAGTCCATTCTAGCTTGAATGGACTAACTAAATGGTAACTATAGGGAGGTGAAGCATGGTTGGAGGAATTTGGTCACTAGGAGCCTGCCTTTGAGGTTTATATTTTGTCCCTTGCACCTCAACTCCTCTCTCTTCTTTCTGCCTACCATATGCTAAGCAGCTTTCCTCACTGTACCCTTCTGCCATGATGTTCTGCCACAACTTGGGCCCAGAGCAATAGTCAGTCAGTCGTTCATGGACTGAACCTCTGAAACCATAAGCCCCAAATGAACTTTTCCTCCTCTAAGTTGTTCTTGTCAGGTATTTGATCATAGTGATAAAAAGCTGCCTAACACATCTCTTATTCTATATAAACATAAATATCTCATAACAGGGTTCTATTATAATCTATTTCACCCTTTCTATATCACAAGTTACTTAACATATCTAGCTAGGTAGTATTTATACTGTTCCTTTCTCTTCTGCTTCTATTTAACAAATGGTTTACTAATAAAATTAGTAGATATCCTTCTTTTGTGATCCCTCAGAAATATACACAACGAAGTAAAAACATGCCTTTCTAAACATCAAGTTATTGTTCTCCCATCTCTTCAACAGAAAACTAGCCATTAAGAAAGGACTGCTGGGCTGGAGTTGTGGCTCAGCAGTAGAGCACTTGCCTAGCATGTTCAAAGCCCTGGATTCAATCCTCAGCATCACATAAAAATTAATAAAATAAAGGTATTGTGTCCAACTACAACTAAAAAATATTTTTAAAAAGAAAGAAAGAAAGGACTCCTAAGATCTGATAGTCAACCCAAGAGAAGGTCACTGTAAAAAAAAATCCCAGGCTCCATGAACTAGACAGCAGTAATCAACATAGCCACTTATCTGAGACACTAAGAAAATTCTGGTACATGCAAAGGCTACTGTTCACAAAGCCAATTACCCCAGTTTCACAAGACAGTTCATCATCAGTATTTCCTTTTGTCACTTATTCTAGTAGAAATAAGACTATCTAAGGATTTTCATTTCTGCAGATGATTAAAATTCTTACAAGTGTTGTGTGATTTTCAGCTGGGGTGGGGGAAGTGGGGAAGATAAGGGAGAGGAAAGGGCGGACCATGGGACGATTTAAAGAAAAAATTCACAGTAGCACAGAAATTTAGAAGTCATCCTCATGACAGTTAAAGATGGAAAAACAAAATTCCATGCAAAGAAAAATAAAGACCCTAATATTGGATTCAAAGATTCAAATAGCTCATTTTACAGTCAAACTAATATCACACTTCATGCAACACATTTGACACTGTTTATGCCTCGTTTGCCACAAAAAGATCATGGTAAACAAAGATTATACTCCCCCCAAAGTTACTAGCTGAAACCAGGTGCAGTCAGGATTATTCAACCTTGAAAAAGTCATAATGAAGACAGGATATCTTCCCATATGCAAAGAGTAAGATTCTTTTCATAATTATGGTGCATTCAGCAACAACTGACTGACTTAGAATCTGTAAGAAAGTGAGAAACAATAACAGGGTCTTTGGGAGTACTTCGTTTTTATTAGCAGCATTGATTTCACAAAGCTCAGTGATCATTACCTACTATCACGATGAAACTGTTCAACCCTCTGAAATTTAAGGATTTTTAAAAAAAGCTATTTTATTTAACCCATTGGCATCAAAAACAGAGAAAGATGTGCCACCTCAGAGAACACAACTTGCAAAGTACCACAGAATGGCAAAGTGGACTGACAATGAGAAGCCCCGACTTCTGCCACTGAAGAGTCAACTACTTTTTTTCCCCAGAGCCTGTTTCCTGCTAAGTGAATAACTAGACTAGATAATCTCTGAAGCCTTTTTCAGCACTTGTATGACAAAAAAAAATTAACTGAGCTGGCCATCATGGCATGTGCCTGTAGCCCCAGCTACTCAGGCAGCTGAGACAGGAAAACTGCTTGAGCCCAGCTGGAGCATCGCTTGAGCCCATAAGTCTGAGGCCAACAGGGGCAACATAGTGAGATCCCCCATCTCAAAAAAGATAATTGTGAAATGTTACCCTGGGCTGGAGGTACAACTCAGTGGTAGAGTACATGCCCTGGTTCAATTCTTAGCACCACCAAAAAATTTTTCCCCACTATTGATTTTAAAAGCCTATCCATGGCTGGGCGTGGTGATGCATGCCTATAATCCCAGAGGTTTGGGAGGCTAAGGCAAGAGGATCACAAGTTCAAAGCCAGCCTCAGCAAAAAAGCAGGGCGCAAGAAACTCAGTGAGACCCTGTCTCTAATAAAATATCAAACAGGGGTGGGGATGTGGCTCAGTGGTCAAGTGCCCCCCAGTTCAATCCCCAGTACAAAAAAAAAAACCTATCCATGACACTGGCCTGATATCAGAAATTAATTACTTTGAAAAAAATTTAGTTGTGCCTCCATGTTTCAATCTTAGCCTCCAATATCCCTTACTACAAACTATCACTAATTAAGAAAAATGTCTGTGATGATATATATTTGTTTGGTATCTGACCCATCCAATATAGTAGCTACTTTTCACATGTGGCCATTAAGCACTTAAAAGGTGGCTACTGGTTGAGAAACTGAATTTTAAATTTTACTTCCTTTTAAACAGTATAAATTAAAAGAACTACATATGGCCATTATATTGGACATTATGGTACCTTAGTAGATCCCTGCCCTGTGAAACAATGGTATTTACTAATAAGAGTATAAACCAAAAAACAAACGGTAAAAATAGCAAACTCTTTTTCACAAACAGTTTAGCTGTGGATGGACACAATATCTTATTTTTATGTGGTGCTGAAGATCAAACTCAGTGCCCCATAAATAATAGGCCAACACTTTTCCACTGAGCTAAAACCCCAACCCAGAACTGTTGTTTAAGGTTCTGATCCTTGGCAACCAACGCTGGTAATGATGCTTTATAGGCACTTACTTGGGAGGGGGTCACCATCCACTTTTGTTTTACTCATTCTTATTTCACACTGCTACAAGAATTTAGGAAGCAAACTAAATAATGGCAGCAAATTCAACTCTGGTGCTCTGTAACTCTCCATGTGCATCCACCAGACTGTCAATCACTGTGTAGTTTATTTCAGAGACCATTTACTGCATGCCTACTATGGACCTGGCATTGTACTGAATACTGGAAATGAAAGATTTCTAGCAGCTTAAAGGCTTTGGGATAGAGAAAAAAACTGATTCAGATCATTTCAAAATCAGATGACAAAACTACAATGAGAAAGGGTATGATGGGGTCATAGGACTCTAAGGTCCATCTAGAGGTTTAGGAAAACTTTCAGGAAATGACAACTGAGCTGAATCTTGAAGAATGTGTCAGATAAGGGCATCCCAGTCAGACAAATACTATGAGTAAAAGGACACGCAGGAGCAATTTCTAGGGCAAAAATTCATAGACAGCAGGCATCAGAAACCTTGCTAAGGAGCTTGGACTCTATGTTATAAGCAATAGCTACTGAGGATTTTTTTAAATGAGGAAATGATATAGTCAATGTTACTCTCTGATCAATCACTCTGGCAGTAATGTGGAAGATAACAGTTTAGAGATCAATTAGGAGGCTGGTACAATGAATTCAGTAGGCAAGAAGGGTTCAGGGCACCAGTTATGAGGAGATAGATTATCTACTTTAGAAGGAGTAAACTAACAAGTGAGGAAAAGGAGGGAATCAAGGATGGCTTCCAGGTTTCTGGTTTTGATGGAACCATTAACCAATGGGTTAATAATTAATCAAATCTATAAGGTCCCTTTTACCATGCAAGGAAACATCACAAGCTCCAAATATTAGTACATGGACATCTTTAGGGAGAGGGGTCATTATGCTACCTATTACACCTCTCAGTTCCATGAAGTTGAGAAGTTCTCTCGGAGGTCTTAGAAAACAGGAAGAAGACAAAAAAAAACAGGACTAAAAAAAATCCCAGAATTAACAGGCAGCTACTCAAATTCAGAGATGAAAAACAAATGAGATATGTCAAAATTATTTTGCCTCCTATCTTTTAGGCAAAGGGTAAAGATTAAAAACAGAGAATATCCACTATTTCTGTTTAATGAAAAAACATTCATTTGGAGGTGATTTTTAAATTAAAAAAAAGTTATCTTGAAGAACTGAAATAATACATACTCAATTTGGTTAAAGAGAAACAGGCCCAGAAGTACCACCAGAAATATATTTGTTCAATTTGAGGAGGGTCTTTTCTAACAGTTACTGTTGTTAAAAATGGAATGAGCCTCCTCTGTCATCTTAAGGGCATTCTTGGCTCCTGTAAGATGATTTTTTTTTCCTCTACAAAGAGGGAGTTAGTAAGACCCCCCTCATCAGAAGGTCAGGCCTGTGAATTCTAAAAGAGAATAAACGTTTTGTTCCATTTGTTGTGTGGCCCTCTTCTTCAATTTATTCCCAGCATTTTGTGAATCAAGAATTCACAATACTAGCTCATTAGGATGACCTGGGAATCAGTCTTGATTTCTCCTTTCCATCAATGCTCAGATTCAATCCATCAACAAGTTTGTATCAAAATACTTGTTAAATGCCTTCATTTCTCTCCTTCCCAGCCTCCAGGGTCCAAGTAACTAGTACCTCTGCCCTGGAATGACTGATCTCCAGGGCTTCCATAATTTCCTACCACCCCACTCTAGCTCACCCTTCTACAGCTATATATACAAGCATGCACACACAGAATAACATGTCTGTTATTCTCTTCACAGACAAGAGAATTCCTGTTGAAATGCAAAGTCAATTATGGGACCATCCATCTTATGTGGCCTTTTACCTTTATCTCCAACTTCACTGCATACCAATCTTATCACTTGATAACTATGCTACTATCACACAGGCCACCTTCTTCGTGTCAGTCCTTCCCACTTACTGGATTCTTAGCTGAAATGTCCTTTCCTCGACTCTGTATGTGCCTCACATCTTAGCCCAGAGATCATCTCTTAAGACAGGCCTTCACTGAGCATCCTACAACTAACTCCCTTTTACATCAGTTTCTTTTATTTATAGCCAATTTCTCCCCACCCACTCCCACCCCATTAAAATATAAGCAACATTATAGCATAGGGAATTTGTGCAGTTTGTTCACCCCCTCTCAGTGTCTTAAACACAACATGTGTCCAATTTGCTAAATAAAGAGACAAATTAATGACTGATTCCATTTGCAGTATAATCCTGCAACTTCAGATACATCGATGGCAAAGTACAAGCACATTCAAAAATCACAAATAACTGATTTTTGGAATAAGCATTTTAAGGACTATTCACACCACAGGGTGGCTCACGCACTTTACAATGAACAAGTACTGCTCTCCTATAACACACTTACATGAGGGCAGAGCCTGTGCCAATGTTCATCACTAAATATTTAAGGGAAAACTTGCTACTCCATCAAGACATATGGTTACTTTATCTTTGATTACCTGGTTGGTTGTACTGATCTTCATAAGCATCCAACCAATAAAACTGGAACACTTGTTCTTCATCTGTCCCTTTTACCAATGGGAGTTGACTGGAATCCACTTGAATTTCTTGTGCTGAGAAACTGCTATCATCTTCCTGATCAATGCCCCAACAAGAGTCATCTGGGAGAAAACTTCCCCTGCAGAAATCAAATTTTCCAAAACTTTTCAAAATCTAACAGAGTAGGGCTGGTGCTACTGCTCAGTGGCAGAGCGCTTGCCTAACGTGTGAGGCACTGGGTTCAATCCTTAACACTGCATAAAAACCTAAACAAATAAAGGCATGCTGTCCATCTACAACTATGAAAACTTTTTTTTTAATCTTGGCTGGGACAGTAGCTCAGTGGTAGAGAACTTGCCTAGCACATGTGAGGCACTGGGTTCAATCCTCAGCACCACATAAAAATAAATAAATAAAATAAAGATATTGTGTCCATCTACAATGAAAAAAAATTTTTTTTAAAAATCTAACAGAGGGGCTGGGGATGTGGCTCAAGCGGTAGCGCGCTCGCCTGGCATGTGTGCGGTCTGGGTTTGATCCTCAGCACCACATGCAAAGATGTTGTGTCCACCGAAAACTAAAAAATAAATATTAAAAAATTTCAAAAAAAAATCTAACAGATTAATTGGAGTGCTATCTGCCAGGGAAAAAAAATACCAGAAAATGCTCTTACAAGCAAGACGTGGACTCTTTCCTAGGATCCGCCTTATGTTTCATCCTCTCTGCTGGCTCACTCTCTTGGTCCCAAGTCTTGGCAGCCATAGGCTTCATGTCCACCTCCTCAGCTTCCATGGGCTCATCAAAGTCACCATCTTCAAACTCCATTTCCCCTGACTCACACTCATCTTCCAGACACTCTGGCTGCACCAGCTCTCCTGTAGACATCAGCATATATTCCTGTCACATGCTAGTACCTGGAGCACAATGGTTTACCCAACACTGAAATATCAGCACATCCCTTTTCCTACACTTGTATTTCTCTTTAGTCTCCAAATTGGATGTTTTTAACTTTTAGTGCTACAAATCCAAATCTTTCACACTTAGACTTGCCATCACAATACCTCCACTTCTTCTACTGCTGTAAAAACAACTGCTCAACACCCTTGCACTTCTGCCTGACATCAGACTTACCAGCAAATTCAGCTCGTTTAAGAGGAGCAGGAGTTAATGAAAGCTCCTTCCTGGCGACAGGGGAAGCAGTTTTTCCTGAAGGAATTGCCTGTAAACATTTTTAAATGTTTAGTCACTTAGACTTGCATACTAAAAATATGTAACTGTCCTACCCTGACCAAAGATAATGACAGTTCCCATTTATAAAAAGATTTTATGTATTATTAATGTAACAGCTTCAATTATTTTACTGTTACCTAGATTTACAGAAAAAAATACTTGTTTCCAGGAGGAAAATTATTGCATTTAGCACAGTTGTAATACCTATAATAAACACATATTAGTTACTACAAAATTTACTATGAAAAAAGCAGGCACATGCTATTTTTGAAATACACAAAACTATATATTGAATGGCAGTCCTAATTTTTAAAAAATCAAAAATAAATTCAAAGCCATTTCCTTCACATAGAAAAGCAAAAATAAATAAATTTAAAACAATATCATAAATCAAGCAGGGTATCTCTATACGCTTTACCTTGGGAGTGTACACAGCAAAAGGATTCAGAGAAGCTCCAGTAGATCTTTTCTTCTTAGGTATTATTATAGGTGGAAGAGTTATTTGAGGTTTCTAAAAGGAAGGGTAAGACAGACATTCACTGCCATGCTTGGTTTACCACGTAACAGATAAAGTGCATTTCTTCGCTCACTGAAACCCAATAAGCATTTTTCCTTCCCTGCCGCCCCCCCCAGGATCTATGTTCATACACTGTGGTTACTATAGCAACAATACTACAGAAATCACTAGAAAACCTGAATAGATACTGAATCCACCCCTCACCAATCCTTTTCTTTTTAAAATTTAACACAGTCTTTCACTTATCCTTCCAGAATATTACATTTAAAAACAATCAAGATACATATGACTGCATAGTGTTGATGCTAGATTATTTTGATCTATGGTCATTTAGAAAGAAATACACTTCTAAATAAACACTTAGCCTTTATGAGAAATGGCCAAATTTCAAATTCACAGTGTAGGTGAGCCTATTTGAGTTCTATCAGGAATAGGACACTAACTCTTTCTTCACTCCCACTCAGAATTAAAGACAAGGATCTTATGCCTGATTGTGTAGACTGACAGGCTTCAATCTATTTAGGGAACATATGCTATAGCAACTGAACACAAGCAGTGAGCATTCACAGAACTGACTCCTGAGTGTATTCTTACTACTTCCAACATACACCCACACAGCCCCATCTACATAATCACATAGCTGTAACAGCTAGAAACTACTCACCTAAAATGGTGAGAAGAAACTAACTGGAAGATTTTATTTTTGTTTTTATTTTTGTGGGATATTTCTTTTGGTGGTACTGTCCTTGCATTTTTTAAATTCTAGCAAAAGTCTATTCCATACAACTTCTGAATTATTTCTAGAACCTATGTTCCCTGCACATTTTATAACTCCCAGAGAATCACTTACCTCAGTGTTCAGATCTTGTAGAATGTCACCTAGCAGTTCATCCTTAGACAAATCTACAGCTTTCTAGAGATTATAAAGGAAGGCAAAATGAGAAAGCCCTGCACATTAAATTTTCACCCAGACCACACACGACTATGAAAGGAAGAACCTAACCAATCAGTCCTTACCTCTTCATTTCATTCACTCTAAGTGCTCAAATCTATTCAGATTTTAACTACCACCTGTGTATACGTAAATTCTAAATTTATAGCTCCCATCCTCTATTTTAATTCTCATTCCATGATCTTCCTGCTAGTCACTGAAATGAAACACACTTTCAATTCAGTTTTCCTGTTCAATCTTTCTTTTCTATGTCCCAAATTCTAATCATTGAGGTGCTTAAATCATTTGAAAACTAAAGTCAACTTAGGGAGTGAAGCTGGGAAAATGTTATTTAAATATGTATTAAGTTTCTAATATCTGTATAATCATATACTAAATTCATTTCACAAAGGAAAAGACAAAATATACAGAAACCATGAAACTCACATCTGTGCTTTTCTTTCCAGCACTGGCAATGAACATTGACTTGATATTGTTTGGTTTTGTCACTGCAAGTTTCTTTACATTCTTCTTGTCTCTGTTGCGTGCTTTAGCATCCTTTCCTATTGGAATATATATTATTTAGAAACACAAAAGGTCCCAGTTCAAATTGGAAAACAAAAAGCCTAGTAGTCACTTGTTCTCCATATATGGGAATTTGGGAAGAAAATATTAAGACTTCAAAATACAAATATATGAAGATTTTACACAAGGTACATAAAAAAGAAACTTTAAAATAAGCTAAATTCAAAAACTTGGGCTAAACATTATTACAAAAACTGATAAAACACAAGTTAAATATCAGGATGAGTTAAGTGTGACTATTTAATTGCTAACGTTAGTGTGACTAAAAAGTCTTTTTTTAAGTGAGACAGGAGGGCTGGGGTTGTAGCTCAGTGGTAGAGCACTTGCCTGGCACATGTGAGGCACTGGGTTCAATCCTCAGCATCACATAAAAATAAATAAAATAAAAGTATTGTGTAAAAAAAGTAATATAGGAAAAATAAAGCCAAGCTGGAATCAAGAGATTATCCTAGTAACCTTCATGAGATCATATCTTTGATTTTATATGTAATTTGACAGAACAACTTAACTGTAAAGAAATGGAATTACCAGTTATGATACTGCAGCATCCCGATTTCCATTTTTATGAGAACAGCAACTAGACACATGCAACTATGTCACATTAACACTGAACAGCACAGAGGCATTTGCTCATTAAAAGAAAACTTTTGCCATTTATTCTCTTCTGACCATGTGTAAATCAACTTTCCTAATACTGTCAATTTTAATCTCACTTTCTGATTCATCCCAAAATAGTCTCAATCTCAAAAAAACTAAATGAATAATTAAAATAGTGTGGTAGTGGCATATATATAGAGAGACCAGATGAGTAAAAAATACAATCTAGAAAAAAGACCCCATCACATATGCAAATTTAGCATATAATAAAGGTGACAACTTATATCACTTGGGGAAAAATAGATTTATAAATAAATAGTGTTGGCTAGCCATTTGTAAGATCCATATAAACACCAAAAGGAAATTTTAAAAATAAAACTGTACAAGTACTTTAGAAAAGCAAATTCCTTTGTAACCTGGGTATAGTAAAAATCTAACACTAATTCAAAATCTACTTTCAAGGAAAAAACAGATTGATAACTTCAATTACACCAGAAAAGGAATTTAAAGAAAAACCTGGAGAAAATATTTACAATATGTATCACAGATAAAGTATCCATTACCCTGACAAACATTTCCCTGATATAAAGACCTAAAACAACCAATTGAAACTCAAAAGGAATGTGAGCAATAAATACAAAGTTTTATGAGAAGATCCACAACTTTATGTATAAAAGAAATGCAAATGAACACCACACTGAGATGCCATTTCTTGCATATCAAACTGGCAAAAATTCAGCTTAACATACTATCAGCAGGGCTTTGGGGAAATACACACTCAGACACTGTTCATAGGAGGGTACAAAAGGACAACTCCTAGAAGAACTTGAGAACTTGGCAATGTCTTGTCAATGCCTAATAAAAATTTTGTGAGCATTTACTCTCTGAGCCAACAATTCCACTTCTAGGAATTTTCCAAGGAAAACATGATATGCACAAGAGTTACTGGATATGTGGCATTATTTGTAATAACAAATTATTGAAAATAAATGTCCACCCAAAATAATTATTTTAATAAACGATAGCATATCAATATAATGGAGTACTATGCAGCCATAAAGACATAAATAAGAAAAATCTGTTAAGTACTAATATGAAGTGATTTTCAGAATATCTTAGGTGAAAAAAGCAAACTACAAAACTATCTATAGATGGTATCTTTTGTCTAAGAAAGAAAATAGAAATACGTACACACAATTCCATTCCTAGGTATATACCCAAAAGAAATGAAAACAGGTATTCAAACAAAAGCTTCAACATACATGTTCATAGCAGCATTAAAAAAGGTAGATAACTCAGTGCCCATCAACTGATGAATGGGTAAACAAAATGGGCAACACACATCCAGATAATATTATTCAGCCACAAAAAATAAAGCACTAATACATGCTATAGCATGGAAGAAACTTTAAAACATTATGCTAAGTGAAAGATGCCAGACAAAAAAAGGTTACATATTGTATGATCCCAGTTATATAAAACGTCCACAACAGGCAAAACCATAGAAGCAGAAAGCAGATTAATGGTTGCCAGGTGCTGAGGGAAGGAAGACTAGAGAGTGACTGCTTAATGAGTATGGGGTTTCCATCTGGGGCAATGAAAATATTCTGAAATTAGATAATGGTGATGGCTGCAAACACTGCAAATGTACTAAATGTCACTAATGGTAAATTTTGTGATATGTATTCTACCACAATAAAAAACAGGCATTTTTCACATGGCAAGGCTATGAAAAGGTTTACAGGACATTTGTAAAATATGTGAGACCAGAGAATTGCATGAAAGAACTTGTATCTTTATTGAGACCAACTGGAGCAGTTTGAAGACAGAATATACTTAATGGTTAAAATGTTTAGTATGCAAGGGGGCTGGGGTATGGGGATATAGGTCAGTTGGTAGAGTGCTTGCCTTGCATGCACAAGGCCCTGGGTTCAATCCCCAGCACCCCCCACACACACACACACAGTTTAGTATGTAGAAATCCACAATTAGTTTATTGTGCTTTTCCAGTTATTTTTCTTCATTTGGACTTGACCAATATTTTTCTCTATTTGAAAACAGCATGCCAGGGACTGGATTCACACCATAAAGAACTGACCTTATACTCAAAACTACAATTTCTTGTAAGTTTTTTAAGTGGATTTCAGAATTCTGTTTGCCTTCATAATATCTTGTGACCTTACGTGGGCTCTTAGTGAGGTTCACTGAAACAATGGGGATTTGTGGGTGAATGGCAGTGGCAAAGCATAAAATAAAAATTTCTAAGACTAGCTGTCTTCCAGAATATCAACTCATTCTCTTTACTGATGTATTGCCAAAACAGATAACAATATGAAAAGAAACAGTGGTGGCTCATTTATTCAACAAATACTGCATACTTCTTTCATGTCTGCTGCTGTGATCAGCCCTGGAGTGAGTGGGACATGGGTCCTTTCTTTGAGAAGCTCCTTAACCAGTCCAACTTCCTAATTTGCAGCTGACCAAAACTAAAATCTACATAGGTGATTGGGACTATGTCAAGTTGATATAATTAACAATATAGCCATAACACAGGTCTCCTTGATTCTGGGACATAATACAGTAAATGGGTTCATTCTATCTTCCAGGACGCATATAAACTACAAATACACAATTTGCCACAATTCTACAAAAGGGTCCCAGTGTATAGAGTTTCTACACTACAGTTTGGCAGAAACTTGTCCATTCATACTCTAATGGATGGATGAATGAATAAATAACATCCCATGTGAGGGAAAACCAAACATATGTTTTTTTAATAACTGTGAACAAAGGAAAGATAAACCAGAAATTAATTAAAATGGTTATTTACAGAGATGGGTAGAAATAAGACAGAAGGCATAGGAATAAGAGCAAGACTTTTCTGTATATATCTCTTGATATCATTTTGATTTTGACATTATATAGTTATTTTATAATATTGTAAAAAGTTAAAGACTTTTAAAAATTTGAATACAAAAACAAATGAACCTATAAACTCTCACAACAAATCTTTAGAGGGCTATACACCAAGAACAAGTAAAATTGCAAAGAAATCATAAACTTTACTTAGAAAGGTTGTTAATAGAGGGCTGGGGTTTTGGCTCAGAGGTAGAGTGCTTGCCTAGCATGCATAAGGCACTGGGTTCGATCCTCAAATAAAATATATTGTGTCCACCTATAAGTAAAAAATGTACCTTAAAAGAAAACAAAAACAGAAAGGTTGTTGATTTAGTAATTCTAAAACAACTGTGTATATTTCAGAAAACAAGGATTTTCATTGAAAGTGTAAAAATATGAATTGAGAAGATGAATTCAGTAGTATTGGACTGGGATAAAATTTATCAGTATGAATTCAAAACATACATAATTTCCTAGTTCTGTTCACCAGAAGGGCCTAGAAGCTAGAAACCATCATACCCCAAGAGCAATAAACACATCGTTCTCCCAGATCTGAATAACATTCCCCATGAAAGGAACCAGATGATGGCTAGAAACAGTTGATTCCAAGTCTGGTACAGGAAGAGTACAAGGTAAACTTTGAACATCTTCTCAGCCCTGATAGCTAGGAAATGCTCAGACTGATTGGATCACATCAAAAGGATGCAGGCAACAACTAAAAGGGGTTTCACTCCTACCAGCTAAATCTGGGATAATTTGAACACTGAAAGGAGAAATGGTAGCACTAAATTATAACAGTAAATTTTCTAGAAACCCGTGAGTTTGAAGTGATAATTTTAAAAAGGAAAGAAGCTGAGTGCAGTGGCATGCACCTGTAGACCCAGCCACTAAGGAGGCTTAAGCAGGAAGATCACTTGACCCAGAAGTTCAAGGCCAGCCTGGGCAACATAGCAAGACTCCATCTCAAAAATAACAGAATAAAATTTAAAAGGAGAGAATCATCAACAGATGCTGAATGCACTGGGTGAAAATTCATGGGAAAATGGGATATACACATGGTCTCAAATTATCACCACTTATTTGCATTAATCATAAAGGGGGAAAGGTAGCTTTAGAAGAAATCTGACATATCATCTTAACCAGGAGATCAAATTTATTATCAACACTAAGGGAATGGAATGCTCTTTACAGAGGGCATGAATTCAGGACCTTGTGTATGCAAAGCAAGTCCTGGGTCAATTTCCAATACTGGAGAAAAAAAAAAAAAGCTACAAAAGACCTTACTCAGCAAACTGGACACATATTACTATAGACAATGATAAATGATAATGGTACTGTGGTTAAGCAGATGAGAGCCTTTATTCTTAGAAAGGGACTTCTGAAGTTCAAAAATTTCACCAACAATTAGTCTGTGTCAGTGGTTGGAAAGGGGAGAGGAAACAAATGTTGCAAAACATTAATGTGCAAATGAGAGTCCACTCCCTCTGTAAGAGCATGATAGCAGAGATGTAAGGCTTTGTGGCCAAATAGGATTCTGTAACATGATTATATATTCTTTATATTTATCTTTTTTCAAAAAACACACTTTGGGGGCTGGGGATATAGTTCAGCTGGTAGAGTGTTTGCCTCCCATGCACAAGGCCCTGGGTTCAATCTCCAGCACCAAACACACACACACACACACACACACACACACACACACACACACTTTGGAAACACAAAAACCTTTCCTTAGCTCAATGGCTGTATAAAAACAGATATGATTTGATGATTTGGGGGGCTGTTAATGGAGAATGTTCTAAAATAACCTATGGTGATAGCTGCACAATTCTGTGATGAATTTTATACTTTAAATGAGTGAATTACATAGCATCTGAGTTATATCTCAAAGAAGTGGTTTTTTTTTCCCCAAAAATTAAGCCATAGTTTGCTGACCCCTGATCATCTATCACTTGGTGGTAGAAGACCAATTAACAAACTAAACCCAAAAAAAACAAGGAGTACTTCCCATTCTCATTTTACAGAACTAAACCTGACTTGTTTACCTGAAAAAAAAATGCCAAGATTGTACAGTTAAGAAAATTTAACACATTCATTCATATCATTTTAAATTTCAATTAAACAAAGCAAGCTGAATACACTAGTTCTAAACTTTATTATTGTACTGTACAATTATTGAAGAGCTAAAATTCTGAGTTCATCATTTCAGTAGGAATTAAAACACATCACTTACTATGGCAGTCCTCAGTATCAGCAACTCTAAACTGACCATAGGACTAAAAATTTCATACTTTCTGGTACTGTTTTTGTTTCTTAAATTTAATTTTCTACACAACTGTGATTCTCTCACTGTCAGAACATATACTCTATCTAAAAATAATTGTGTAGGCTCTTCTCCCTCAAAAGGAGACTGTTTCAGAATACCAAGTCATCTTAAAAGTTTAGACAATTCTTTAAATCTCAAAATGACATTCTCTTGTAGGTACCTTTCTCACTGGTATCAAGAGCATTATCTTCAAGATCATCATCAAAAATCTCTCGGCCGTCTTCCACATAACCAATACCATCTGCAGGAACAAAATTTAATATTGGGATCAAGTTTTCACAAGTCATCAACAATATTTTAGCCATGGCAAAAAGAATACTTTTGTACCCACTCAGATGTTCTCCTAATCTGTTCCATTTATAAGTGCAGCAGAATCCTATTCAAACAGGTCTCAGACAAGGCAGGTCATCCACACAGCATATGTGGCATCAAAACCAAATATATACTATACCTAGCTAGGTGAAACAGGGAAATGATCTGGTCCCACAGAATCAAAAACTTAGCCACAAAAGCTTGCTTCACAGGTATTTTACTCTACCAGAAGAATTTTTTAAAAGCCCAGAAAGGCACCCTAGTCTACATGGGAAAATTAGAATATAGCTGAGCTCTATTACAGAAATAGAAACATAATCACAGACACAGTCTATATCTCCTTCCTGTGGTCAGCAATCACATAAACAGGAAGCTTTATACAAGGGACAGAAGAACAGTAGAAAAGAACCTGCTTTTACAGTACTTTCCATTGCTCATATTACCTCTCATACCTAAAACTTCATGTGCTCCTCACAGCAATCAGGGAGATAGTTTTCTTATCTCCATTTATAGAATAAAAACTTGTGGCTCAGTGGCATTAAGTAACTTGGCCACAGTCACACAGTTGCAAAGGATAAAAGAGAACCTCAACCTCTGTCGCTTAATTCAGATGCTGTGTTTTGGCCCCACAGAAACAATTCACTCCAATTCACCCTCCTCCCAATTCACCCTTCCCCACTTTGGTGTTGGGGGTTGAATGCAAGGTCTCATGCATCTTCACAGTTCCCACAGAGTCGTTTCCTGGATGATTTTTACTATATCTTGAGGTATGTGCCTTGATTCTCCAAAATGTTGCCAAATCAACTTCTTATTGTTCTGCTTCCTCATCCTCAAATAACTAAAAATGATCCAAACCAAAGGTATGATTCTAACAATGCCTTCCCTCCACCCAGGCACAGTAGAAACTCCACATGAAAACCTACAAAAAGCAACTAACACAGTGCCTGGCAGATAATTTCCTCCTACATACCATCATCCACAATCCAGTCATCATCCTGCCGTGCCTGAACCAGCTTCGAATACTGTTCTTCATCAACTTCTTCATAAACACTTGTGAAGTCCTCGATCTGCCATTATACAAGTTTGAGAAAAAGCTTCAAATGGAGTGAAAGTGTTAAACAATTCTTATGAAAAAAATTGTCAAATTGAAACTGGAATGGCAGCCTGACGGAGAAGCTGCAACCAAATCATGAGTTCTGACATTCAACACCACTACAGGGTTTTCCTTAAATAGACATCAATTAACTTAGTATTCCTTTTAGGTGGGTGTTAACATAAGATATTAAATGATTCCATTAGCATAATATACTTGTCACACCATCAATTACTCATCTACTTCATAAAAAACAAACTGAATTATAGCCAATTCTTCATTAGCTGCTTTGGGGATTATTCACTTGTAATTTCTAGACTGGTTGCTCCTATACTTAGCAAACCTGTAAGGCATACCACCTCTTTCTCCACTAGCTGATGGATGTTCTACAAATAGACAACAATTTTAATGCCTGTTTGACTAAATAAAATGCAAAAGGAAAATCTCCCTCATCCACCCCCCTACAAAAATTTGGCAAAACAAGCATATTCTTCTATAAGCAAACAAGAAAAGGCTTTTGAGTGTTCGCTCTTTGCTTCACCACTGATCCTCCACCACTCTCAGGTTTTGAAACTGCACAAGGACTTATATGCTGAACTGTTTGAAAGGCAAGTCCAGAGAAAGTAGCCACACTAGCTGCCTGACTGTCAAAGGGTCATAGTACCATGAGCTACTGGTACAACTAAAGCAGAATACCTCTGCACAAAATAACAGATGTACACCACTGCTGCCACTGCCCATGGTAATGGGCCACATACACCCCAAATGAGAATCTGGTGAGCTGGTTAGGAAGATTTCATAGATATCTCATGAAAAATATCCGCCTTCTCTCAAGAGTTCTGCATTTTTCATATAGGATATCAGGGGAGATGACTAACTCTACCTGAAGAGCTAAGACTCTAGGAAAAACCTGGGACACAGAGATTTGAGAGCTTGATGAACAGAGCTGACTGATTTCTGCCACACCTATAAAGCATATAATGATTACAGGACTAGGCTTCGTTTCACCTCTTTTTTAACTTACTCTGTAGGGATCACTGGCAGGTACTGATTTGGCCTTTTACCATCTGATAAAAAACGACCTACTCTACCAAACTTATTAACAAGCCAAATGTAAACTAGTCCAATTAACATTATCATATTAACCAGTTTCTTTTTCAGGAGGGGGGGCTGGCATAATTATTATTGTTGGTTGAAGGCATACTGTTGTTTTTTATTTAAGTAATTGATTTATATACTATTTTGGGGGGGGGTTTACCGGAGATTGAACTCAGGAGCACTTGACCACTGAGTCATATCCCCAACCCTTTTTTATATTTTATTTAGAGACAGGGTCTCACTGGATTGATTTGCACCTTGCCATTATTGAGGCTGGCTTTGAACCCGTGATCCTACTGCCTCAGCCTCCCAAGCCACTGGGATTATAGGCATGTGCCATCACGTCCAACTGATTTATATACTATTTTTGAGGGGATGGTACTGGGGATTGAACCCAGGGGCACTTTACCACTGAGCTACATCCCCAAACCCTTTTACTTTTTATATTGAGATAGAGTCTTGCTAAGTTTCTGAGGTTGGCCTTGAATTTGTAATCCTCCTGCCTCAGCCTCCTGAGTCATTGAGACCATAGGCAGGTGCCACTGTGCCCAGCTGATTTATATAATATTAAGAAGATCCTAGAAAACTTTCTCTTTTTGATACTGAGGATTGAATTCAGGGGTGCTTTACCATTGAGCTAAATCCCCAGTCCTTTTTGTTTTTCTTTGTAGTTGTAGATGGACAGTATGACTTTATTTTATTTTTGTATGCAGTGCTAAGGATCAAATCTAGTGCCTCACACATGCTAGGCAAGTGCTCTGCCACTGAGCCCCAGCCCCAGCCTCCTTTTTATTTTTTGAGATAGTGTCTCACTAAGTTGCTTAGGCTGGCCTCAACCTTGTGATCCTCCTGCCTCAACCTCCCAAGTTGCTGGGATTATAGGCATGCACCACTGCACCTGGCTAAGAAAACTATTTTTAAAAATCATTTTGGGGGCTGGGGTTATGGCTCAGAGGTAGAGCACTCACCTGGCATGCGTGGGGCACTGGGTTTGATCCTCAGCACCACATAAAAATAAAATAAAGATATTGTGTCCACCTACAACTAAAAAATAAATATTTAAAAAAAATCATTTTGAATAAAAAGTTCTTTTAACTCTTTATTTTTTCAATATTTTTTAGTCGTAGTGGACACAATACCTTTGTTTCATTTATTATTTATTTATTTATATGTGGTGCTGAGGGTCAAACCCAGGGCCCCACACGCACTAAGCAAGCGCTCTACCACTGAGCCACAACCCCAGGCCCTGACTCTTTATTTATTAGTGCTAGGGAATAAATCCAGGGCCTTGTGCATATATACAAGCACTCTACCACTGAGCAACATTCCAAGCCCAGCAGACTCTATCTTTAAAAACAGTATTGCTACTGCTCAGCATGAATTCTTAGAGCCATACAATTAATATCACAGTGTTTAAAGAGAAATCACCAAATTGTGCCAACATCAGAAATGCCCCACAAAACCTACATTAAAAATGCTTTACTTTTGCTTCACTCTAATTCTTTTAGCAATGTTTTATTATCTGGTTGCCTCCCTTAATTTGAACAAATGGTGCCAGCCACATGGCAAAAATCCTCTTCTATTTGCTTAATTGCCCAGTACAGTAAAGGCCATAGTGAAATGTGCATATTCCAAAACCAGATTGCCTGGGTCTAAATAAAGGATCTGCCATGTGATCTCACTGAATTTCTGTGCCCTCACCTCAAACTGTTGTTAGTCATAGTATCTAATTTATATATGGTTACTAGATGGATTAAATGAATAAACATATCAGTAAAATCACTTATAATAGTGTTAGCTGAAAAAATAAAGTTAGTTATTATTATTTTCTAGCATTAATCACTTTCTAGCCTTGGCAGTTAAGATACTCAGAAAGAGTGCTGAAGGTAAAGCTAAACAATGATATATAGATGATAATCACTTTACTTTTTGCCTACAGGCAAAAACAATGAGCAGAGGAAAACGGCCAAAAGTGTATTACATTCAATCTTACAAGCAGGACATTGCAGAAGTAAGGTCCAAGTCTCCATTCCTTTGCAAATTAAAACAATACTGTCCAAGGAGAAGGTACTTAACTAGGCTGCTGAAGACTTTAAAGTTAAAGCATCGCTCAGTTCCCCCAGCGAAGCCAAGGGACCTAGCAGAGACACAGCACACCAAATAAGGAAAGTATAGATATAGCTACTTTAATTTTGGAATTTTAAACTCATCTGTAAAGTGCCTTACAGGAACTTTGAAGGAATGAGTACTCTCCATAATCTATAAATCTACCTCATAATTACTATTAAATTAAATTACTATTTAGAAATACACAAATATTTCTAAATCCATGTGATTTCTTCTTTGGTGGCTCAAATATGTGTGAAATCACTTTGTAAACCCTAAAACAACTTTATAAAAGTCAAAGGGTGTTTTGTAGTTTTACTTTGTTACTAATGACTTGTATTCAGTCCTCAACTGAAGCTATTCTGGGAAAGTATTATTTCAAACAGGTTACAGTTTAGGTATAAGGTATGCCCCAAAAGCTCATGTGTGAGACAGTGCAAGAATGTTCAGAGGTGAAATGATTAGGTTATAAAGGCCTTAACCTGATCGGTAGATCAATTAACTGGGCATTAACTATAGGCAGGTAAGGTGTGGCTATAGGAGGTAGGTCACTGGGGTGTGCCTTTGGGGTTTATATTTTGTCCTTGGTGAGCAGAAATCAATCAATCAATATCTATCTATCTATCTATCTATCTCTCTCTCTCCCTCCTCCCCGCCATTGCCATATTCTGAGCTGCTTTTTCTCTGCCATGCCTTTATGCCACGATGTTCTGCCTCTCTCCATAGCCCCAGAGCTATGGAGTTGGCCAACTATGAATTCAAGCTCTGAAACAGTGAGCCAAAATAAACTTTTCCTCCTCTATGTTGTTCCTGTCAGGTCTTTTGGTCACTGGGACAAAAAGCTGACTAATACAGTGACAGAGGTGACACACACTACCAGCAGGCTATAAATTAGATAAAGTACAGGAAGAAAAATGGTTACTTACTTCATATTTATACTTCTCACCGGCTTTAGCCTTTTTCAGTCTTTCTAGAGCTTCTTGGCGACCTTTCTTTGACTTTTTTTCTCGCCGAGCCCGAGAAGTTACAAAACTTCCTGAATCTGACACAGGTGATAAAAACACAAAGGTATAGGAGATGTTACAAAATCACATCCAGGCGTGGTGGTGCATGCCTGTAATCCCAGTGACTAGAGAGGCCAAGACAGAAGAATTGCAAGCTCAAGGCCAGCCTCAGCAACTTAGTAAGGCTCTAAGCAACTTCATGAGACTCTGTCTCAAAATAAAAAGGGTTGGGGGATGTAGCTCAGTGGTAAAGTGCCCCTGAGTTCAATCCCCAGTACCCACCCCCCCCAAATGAAGAACACTTCTAGTCAACAATAATATGCAATTTTATTATATGTAATATTAAATTAAATATTATAATGTAAAATAATTCACAAAGCTCATGGCCAAATATGCAGATCCTGTAGCTCTTCAAAAATCTTCTCTAAGATCCTGTTACAACTGAAGCCAATGTTAATTTTTTCCACAAAAAAAAAAAGAAAATCTCAAAGCCAACTGATACCCTACAGAAATATTAGGTGATTAGCTGTTAGCTAGTCCATAGCCTTTCCATTGGAAATGACAGGCCACAAATAATCCAATAGGTCATAAAAGAACAATTCATTTTGCTTCCTATTAATCAACATTTGAAAGTCTTTAAGAAGGATCTGTTCTTTGCAAAATACTAGGTGCTATGAGGGACTAAAAGATCAAAAAATATGGTCTTTGTGTTTACCCTACCTACAATCTAATGTAGGAGATAAGTAGCAATTGGATCTTAAAGAATATGTAGAATACATGCCCTAATAGAAGCTCAGATAAAGTACCTGGAATTTCAAAGAGAAATACATTGGAGACTGGGGGTATTTAACAAAGACGGTACCATAATTCTAATATAAGATGGTACTATATAAAGATGCAAAAGTAAAAACATTAAAAGTGGAATTATTCTTGGGCTGGGGCTGTAGCTCAGTGGTAGAGCACTTGCCTAGCACGTGTGAAGCACTGGGTTTGATCCTCAGCACCACATAAAAAAATAAAGTGTTCATCTAAAACTAAAAAAAAAAAAATGTTTAAAAAAAGTGGAATTAATTTTTTTTTAAAAGTTCATTGTGGTGAGCTGAGGTCATGGCTCAGTGGTAAAGCACTTGCCTAGCATGTGAGAGGTACAGGGTTGATTCTCAGCTCCACATATAAATAAAGAGCCATTGACAACTAAAAAAATTTTTTTTTAAAAAAAGTTCATAGTGGTATTGAAAGATCATGACAGGATTAGAGGACAACAAAAACAAAGATGGTTCTAAGGAACCATCTTATTAATTCTATCACTGACTTCAAGACCTCAGTGGATCATGATATTATAGGATAATAATAACACATTACCAAGGTTAAAATATATTTTGTCAAAACTGATTGAAATACCAGAGGGCCTCAGCACTCACTCATTCAACTTTTTAACTCTTCATGCTTTTGGTCATTACAAACTGACCACCCCACACACATACTGAAATGAATTCATCCACAGAATTAAGACTTTCACATACCAGCTGATGAATAATCAAATCAAGATGACAGTGCTGCCTGCCAGCCATAAGTTTAGGCTCAGCAGCCATCTATTATATTTCGTGCTAATTTATTAAAATGAGTAGGCACAAAAAGGGAGATGTATTGATAAAGAGGCATCTTAAAAGCTCCAACCCCAATGGCATATTCATAACAACACTAAGTTGTTTGACTGTTTGACTGAAGTATAAGAAACAATCTAAAGAACATGTACCAAATACTGGCAATAAACTGTTGAAAATTATATCTTAAAGGTCAAGTATAATTAGAGAATCTTATTTTTTTAGCTTCCTGTAAATGGAATCTCTATAACATCTTAGCCTATTGTTTGACTTTCACATTTGACTTTTAAATCCATTTTTGGAAAGGCATTAAGTAAAAATTAAGTAATGTGGGTACTTAATGATGACAGTCACAAAATCTTGGGTATAATTCAAATGATTTAAAATTTTGAGTAGGCTTACATGAAAAGGTTTCAGAGATTATTAAACACAATCAATAAGAGTGAAAAGCTAGCCGCAGTATATTCCCTTTAAGACTCCCTTGACATCTGACAAAATCTAAAGGTCTTCAAATGGACTTACTCCACAGGAAACACTGCTCCACTACACAGGGTTTGTGGTACAATTACAAATAAGACAGAGCTGCCTGTAGCCTCAAGAGGTTCACAGTCAAGTAAAGCAAAAGACCCTGAGACTACCATCATAATATAAATATAGTGCCATAGAAGAGGTAAGAACAGCAGACAAGGAAATGTAGAGAAGAGAACCACTAATTTTGCATGAGAAATCAGGTCAGTTTTCATAGGGGAGGTCTCCAATACAAGCCTAGAAAGAATTTCACCAGCACAGAACAGGGTAAAAAGTGGAACAAGCAGAGGAAGAGGTGTGAGACAAACTACAAAGGTATTCAAATCCAAGGTGTACTCAGGAATCAAGAGAAAATCAGTGCAGAAGGTAAGTTTGACATGAGTGTAAAGTGAGCAGTACAACTGAGAAATTAAGATGTAGCACATCCCAGCTCTGCCATTTAGTAGGTAATATGAGACTACAAGTTAACCAGTTCAGCAGTGGACAGCTGTTTTATTTGAAGCTGCCCAGCATCTGAAACAATCTGTGGAACACCCCCCCACACACGCACACACACACTTTAAGTCCCATGGGTTCACAGAGCCTATGTGTGACACACACACACACACACACACACACACACTTTAAGTCCCATGGGTTCACAGAGCCTATGCCTATACAAGCTGAAAGTTCCCTTTCCCAAACACTCTTGCAGCTGGGGCAAGGGCATTAAAATAGGCTCTAATGATTAGAAAAACCTGCCCAGTGGCTAATGTCCCAATAAGAGATATATGGACTTAAGGAAGATTCTAGAAGTAGCAAGAGCTGCAGGAAGATTGAGAATGTGAAGCAACAGTGCCAGCAATGTCCCAAGGTACAAGATCTAGCATCAAGTATTTAGTCATGGTTGGCAATGACCTCCTCAGTGGCCCAGTTTTGTGGCACAATTTTAATCACTGTTTCTGGCTAAGCAACCTGCAGACCAGATTTCCAGTCCTTCAGGATTTGTGCAAATGCTATGGAATTCTAATAAATTCCTTTTCAGTTTAAATTAGCTAGAGTTGGTTCCTTCAGCTTACACCAAAGCACTCTAATGCAGAACCTGAGGGTCCAGTGAAATGGAAATAAACCACATTTGTCTACTTCATAAAGCTGCAAGGATTACATGAGGATGGCTATCTTCATTTGTACTTAGCAACATAAACTAATTTAATGTTTATATTTGTGTGTGTTTCTCTTTGTGTAGATGCAGGGCAGTCAAATACACATACATATACTCCCACATACACAGTCTAGTTTCAGAGAGCAAAAATAAAGCAAAGCAGTTTCCTCAGGGAAGATTCAACACAGCACTGCATATAACTGGACATTCATCTCAACTCCATGAGGACAGAAACCATGCCTAGTCTACCCATCATCAGAGCCTGGCAGAATACCGATGCCTAGTATGTACATAATAAATATTTACAAATGAACCATTATACCCACTTTTTTGATCACTAAACTCCCCTTGATCTCTTTTCATCCATAAAAATAGTTATAGATATTTCAACTTTTCACTGCTATTGTCAAGGTGCTCCACCTGCTAACATTTAAGAGAAACAAAATCCAGATTTCCCTTTTTGGAACATGTCTCTAATGCTTCATGTAAGTAACTAGTAAATAAAGGAATAAGCATGAAAAAAAATACATTTACAAGGACTTAAATATTTGTTTTAAAATTACTATCTGGAGTACCTCCATCCTCCCCAAAAGCAGGCCAAGACACTAGCTTGCAAAAGAAGTCTTTCAGGTAACAATCTTTCAGTCTGCTCTAAAGGAAAAATTCCAGTCACAAGTTCTCAGCAAGTACTTAATCAACATCATGACTTAAGAGGGGTCTCAAGATTGCACAGTATCCTCCAGAGAGTGATTTCTTGATGTTCAGGGATGGCGTACAGTTTTTAGGGTGAAGAAAGGGCTTAGTGGCAAATCACTGATAGAAGGCTGAAAAGACTGTTCAGATACTCACATCCCATATCCCATTTGTAATCCAGGCTAGTCGACTCTCCAAAATAAATTGTCTTAAAAAAACGAAAGACTAAAGAACAAATTGAAATCTGTGATTTACAACTAGCTGAATGCAAAGGAAGCTGATTAGGAAGCAAGTTCTCATTAATGGTGATGTATTTGAGTGACAGGAGATGTGATGCTTGGGCTAAAAAACTGAAGCATCTGATTTTAAGTTAGAAGTTCACGGAAGTTAAGTCACATTTTAGTTGAACACTGTTCAAAAATCAGAAATCAGACAAAGCCATTTGCATTTTTGTATTCTATTTTTGGAAATAAAAGATTACCACTGACAAACTGAGTGATATACAATGTACCCGAAATGCTGAATTGATGTATTTTTTAGGAACTTCGCCAAAATGATTAGATTTGAACGCTAAAAAATAGCAGCACTTGAAGAACTTTCCATAGAATAATTTGAAAGAAAAGGTGTTAATGCATAAAATAGAAATCCATTACTAAAAAGACAAAACGCATTTGTATATGGTGTCAGCACTTGCAGCTTTCTCTCCTGCCTAGTTAGAAAGTGTAACAATTTTCCTGGAGTTTCTAGCAAGGGAGGGGCAAATATCTTCTGTCTTAGTCCTCAAGCGGGTGGGAGAAGTGAAATACCCTGGATCAGGCCAGTGCCCCACAGACCCCAGTCTCGCTGAAGCTGTTCCCACACGTGGGTATGACTTACCAAAGGAATTTTTAAAAGGGGTCACTTGCTGACAGAGATGTGACAGCCTCCCAAACAGAAAACCCTGCAACGGGTGGCTCGGATTTGCAAGCCGCCCTACTTCAATGCTGGTTCTGACACCCGAAAGGCCCCCGCCCTGAACCACAAGGTCTGAGCCCAAGCAGACCCGCATAGCGAACCCGGCGCACGCCTCCTTCGGAAGAAATAAAGCAGAGACCCCCACCACCACCACCACCATACGCAATCATGCTGCTGTCCCCACACTCCCAACCAGTGCTCTGAGTGCGGAGTCGTCCCTCACCGCTTGCCCCCAGTTCGCAGTCGTTGCCGTGCACAGGCGCCATAGTCCCGCAGTCTCCCGATTCCGCGCCAACCAGCCCGAAACTGGCGCGGGGGCCGAGATAGGCGCCAGCCTGAAAGCCAATCAGAGGCTTGGGAGGCTGCGGACTTCCGCCCGGAAGGCCACTGACGTGCCGCGCCGCGCCGCGCCCCGCCCCGGGCCTTCCCGCGGGCGCGCATTTGGCGCCCTGTGATGACCCCTTAGGGAAAAACTGGAGCTGAGAAGAGACCGGAAGAGAGCTGGAGAAAGAAGCGGTCGGGCTCTGTAAAGGAGCTTGGCGGAGAATCTGCGCAGGCGCACGCAAGCTACTGGGAAAAGATTTGGGGGCGTGGGAGTAGGGGCTCTCTGGTTCTGAGAAATGATTTTCTAAGCAGAGGCGCGGGCGGGCAGGAAGGTGGGCGTGGCAGGGCTGGCCCCCTTGTCCCCCTCCCCAAAACCCGGAAAACCACTGCCTCCTGGTGCGCACTCTGAGTTTTGTCTGATCCTTTGCCTCAAGGAATGTGAACACTGTGTGTGTGTGTGTGTGTGTGTGTGTGTGTCCTAACTTAAAGGTATATGCACCGCTCAGCGCGGTGGCTCAGCCTGTAATCCCAGCAACTTGGGAAACTGAGGCTGGAGAATCATGAGTTCAAAGCGAGCCTCAGCAACTTAGCAAGGCCCCGAACAACTTAACGAGACTCTATCTCAAAATTAATAATAAATTAAAAAAAAAAAAAACATGGAAAGGGCTGGGGATGTGGCTCTGTGGTTAAGCACCCTTGGGTTCAATCCCTGGTACAAAAAAAAAAAAAAAAAGTATATGCATCATCTTAACCAAATGACCAAAAAAAGCATCACTAATAAGTGGCAGTCTGACCTCATCACATTTGACCTGATGTGATGCACTTGAGAAAAGAACAACATCGCCTACATGCTCTTCTTGCAAAAACAACTGAATCTAAACATGAAGAAACAATCAGACTTTTTCAAAGTATAGGACCACTTATAGATGCACAGTGCAGGACGACTTACAAAGCATCTTGCCTGGACTCCTCCAAAATGTTAATGTTTTGAAAGACAAAAAGGGCATTAGATTCTTGTGTATGGTACAATGCATGCAATGTATGCATCTCATTTTTTTTTCTTTTTTCCAAATAGGTATATTTTATTGAATAATGCTTACTGTACATTAGTAATATTTTCTCTACCCTTTTGCCCACATGCTTGTCGATCCCTTCTTCGTGTGATGACCATTTTGTTTAAATAATGATTAGTAACATTACTTAATACCCAATAAACCTATGTTTACTCCCTGTTTCTCCTTCTGACACATATTCAGTCCATAACATAACCTACAAAATATTTTTGAACCCCATTCAAAATTCTGATGTGCCTGGTCTTGATATTTTTCTACTTTTTTTTATTGTGCATTAGAGTTGTACATAGGGATGGGATTTTTTTGTTACATATTCATACGTGCATAACAATATAATTTTGCCTTTTTAACTATCTATAGCTCTTTATATAAACACTATCCACTGCTGGTAACATGAAGTGTGCACTGCTCCTGTGTTACAGGTGGCAGTGTAAATTGGTACAATCTTTTGGAACATAACATTGCAATGTGAGTACAATAAGCATGGTTATATATTTTAAGCCATTATTTCCATATGTAAATTTTTTTCAGTAATGAGGATTGAATCCAAGTCTTATGCATGCTAGGCAAGCACCCTACCACTGAGCAACATTCCCAGCCCTTTTTATTTTATTTTGAAACCAGGTCTTTCTAAATTGCCCAGGCTGGCCTCCAATTTGCAGTCCTCCTGTCTCAGCTTTCTGCATAGCTGGGATTATAGGCATGTACCACCATGCCCAACTCACATATAAAAGTTTCGTAAGAAATAATAAAGATGAAAAGAAATGCAAAGATGTTAATGCGTGCCATTTCTGTTAGCAAAAATTTGGGATCTAAATGTCCACTCCAGAGCAGCAGATTAATGATGTGATATCAAAAGGAAAATAATTAGGAAAATGCAAAACCTGGAAAGTGTTTATGATATTTCATAAAGTGAAAACAGCAGAGGGCAAAATGATGTATGCTCATTTAATTGCAACAATATATTGAATAGTTATGTGAATGCAATATGCAAAATGGACTGTATCTTCTGAGATGGTAGAATTATTGTTTAAAAATATTGTTTATAATTTGTTCTCTTTAATATTATATTGGAAGGATTAAAGCTCATGTAGAGTCAGATTTGGGAGTTGACTCTTAGAATTCTACTTCTGTTTAAACTTGTGCTGATTATTGAGATCTCAGGCTCTTCTTTTATAAAATGTTTATACTTACCTAAGGAGCTATTGTGAAATTTAATTGAAATAGTACATGTATAGTGCCATTATGAAGTCCACACCTAAAAAGCATTTAATAAACAGCTATTCTTATCACTTTGTGAGTGTGTTGTTGTCAACATAATCAAAGGGATATGATAGTTAAACTAATCAAGTGTATCAACTGGCAGAAATTTCTTTCAGTCAACATATTTGGTTATGATCATTTTTTGGAGCATGTTGGTGCTTTACCTATTATATTGAATCTCTATTCAAGAAATTTCAAGTTATTTATCCACACAGCCATTTCTCCCCATTTTTTCTAGTAATAGAATATGGATTTTCAACTGGGCACATTGGCAGAAGGATGAAAAGACCACATTTCCCAGACTTCTTTGCAACAAGGTTTAGCTATATGACAGATTTCTGGCCCACAAAATATAAGTGGTAGTGTTGTGAGGGGATTTGAGGGAAGGCTATTTAAAGAAATCTAGCACGTCTGAAAGGGGATTCTGTTTTGCCATTTTGCCTTTTCCATGTATTTCTTCTTGCAACGCAGATGTGATGGCTGAAGCTCAGAAGCCATCTTGGGTCATGATATAACTGTAAAAATGAAAGTCACACACTGAGATGGTGGAATAGAATGGTAACAATGTGGGTCCATAAACATTGTGAAGCCGTTACACCATCCCTGGGCTGCCTTCCTCCAGTCTTTTCCATGATGGAGAACTAAACTTTGAACATATTCAAAGAAGCTGTTTGGGGGTTTTATATGTAATCAAACCTAATTATATAAATTATACTTATTTTACTTTCACTTTACTTGCTTTACTAATTGAAACAGTAAAGTAAGTTTCAGATGGGGAATCTAGCCTCTTATTTGTCTTATTTATTTATTTATTTATTTATTTATTTATCTTATTTATTTATTGGGTGCCTGTTCTCTTTCTGGCACTACTCAAGACCCTAGGGATAAGATGGTAAGCAAAATCAAATATTTTCTTTCTTTTTAAAAAATATTTATTTTTTAGTTGTAGTTGGACACAATACTTTTATTTAATTTATTTTTACGTGGTACTGAGGATCGAACCCAGGGCCTCGCACATGCTAGATGAGTGCTGTACTGCTGAACCACAACCCCAGCCCCAAAATCAAATATTTTCTACACCTCAAGCAATCTTTCTTTTGTAAACTAGATTTTTTTTTTTCCAGAGGGAAACAAAAAGCCAGGCATGGTGGCACATATCTGTAATCCAAGAGGCTTGGGAGGCTGAGGCAGGAGGATGGCAAGCTCAAAGCCAGCCTCAGCAACTTAGCAAGACCCAGTCTCAAAATAAAAAACAGAAAGGACTGGGGATGTGGCTCAGTGGTTAAGCACTCTGAGTTCAATCCCTACTACCAAAAAAAAAGGCAGGGAAAGAAACAGTCAACCAGATTATACTCTGTCAGGTTTATTTCTCATTGTAAATTAATAAATTAGCACTCTGGTGTCAATCAATATCTGTGTGAGTTTGTTAGTATGAGTCTGGGCCCCGAGTCTGATTTTCTTTGTATTGTCAAAACCAGCTTTGTGGCTATACAAAGATTCTTAGTTCAACTAGGATGTTCTTTTTTTTAAATTTTTTTATTAGTTGTTCAAGACAATACAATGATCTTGACATATCATACATTTGATTCAAATAGGGTATGAATTGTCATTTTTCCACCTGTACAGATTGCAGGATCACATTGGTTATACATCCATGTGTATACATACAGCAATCCTAGTGTCAGTTGTATTCTGCTGCCCTCCCTATCCCCCCTCCCGCCCCTCCCCTCCCATCCCTATTGTCTACCCATACTACTGTGACACTTATCTCTCTCTTTTATTTCCCTTCCCTTCCCCCTCACACCATCGTATATGTATTTTGTGAACCCATGAGGGTCTCCTTCCATCTTCCATGCATTTTCCCTTCTCCCTCCCTTTCCCTCCCTCCTTTTTTTCCTTATTTCGTGGTAATCTTCTTCTCATGCTCTTCCTTCCTACTCTGTTTTGAGTCACCTCCCTTATATCAGAGAAGACATTCGGCATTTGTTTTTTAGGGATTGGCTAATTTCGCTTAGCATAATTTGCTCTAGTGCCATCCATTTCCCTGCAAATGCCATGATTTTGTTATTTTTTACTGGTGAGTAATATTCCATTGTGTATAAATGCCACATTTTTTTAATCCATTCATCTGTTGAAGGGCATCTGGGTTGGTTCCAGTCTAGCTATAGTGAATTGTGCTGCTATGAACATTGATGTAGCTGTGTCCCTGTAGTATGCTCTTTTTAGGTCTTTTGGGTATAGTCCGAGAAGGGCAATAGCTGGGTCAAATGGTGGTTCCATTCCTAGCTTTCCAAGGAATCTCCATACTGTTCTCCAAATTGGCTGCACCAGTTTGCAGTCCCACCAGAAATGTACAAGTGTACCTTTTTCTCCACATCCTCGCCAGCACTTGTTATTGTTTGACTTCATAATGGCTGCCATTCTTACTGGAGTGAGATGGTATCTTAGAGTGGTTTTAATTTGCATTTCTCTGATAGCTAGAGATGGTGAGCATTTTTTTGTGTACTTGTTGATTGCTTGTATATCTTCCTCTGTGAAGTGTCTGTTTAGATCTTTGGCCCATTTGTTGATTGGGTTATTTGTTTTTTGTTGTTGTTGTTGTTTAACTTTTTGAGTTCTTTGTATACTCTGGAGATTAGTGCTCTATCTGAAGTGTGAGGGGTAAAAATTTGTTCCCAGGATGTAGGCTCCCTATTTACCTCACTTATTATTTCTCTTGCTGAGAAAAAACTTTTAGTTTGAATATGTCCCATTTGTTGATTCCTGATTTTAACTCTTGTGCTATAGGTGTCCTATTAAGGAATTTGGAGCCCGATCCCACGAGATGGAGATTAGGGCCAACTTTTTCTTCTATTAGATGCAGAGTCTCTGGTTTGATTCCTAGTTCTTTTATCCATTTTGAGTTAACTTTTGTGCATGGTGAGGGAAAGGGATTCAATTTCATTTTGTTGCATATGGATTTCCAATTTTCCCAGCAACATTTGTTGAAGATGCTATCCTTTCTCCATTGCATGCTTTTAGCACCTTTGTCTATAGGTTTAATGCAATGCCAATCAAAATCCCAATGGCATTCCTCGCAGAAATAGAAAAAGCAATCATGAAATTCATCTGGAGAAACAAGACCCAGAATAGCTAAAGCAATCCTAACCAGGAAGAGTGAAACAGGTGGTATAGCCATACCAGATTTCAAACTATACTATAGAGCAATAGTAACAAAAACAGCATGGTACTGGTACCAAAACAGGCAAGTAGACCAATGGTACAGAATAGAGGACACAGAGACCAATCCACAAAATTACAACTAGGATGTTCTTTACATAGATATGGTGAGAGAATTGTCTACCTGCTGGAAATAGGCAAGCAGTGACAGGGGCTACATATGCTCTCAACATCCCACAAAGAGTCCAATTGATAGGAAAATATATACAGCTCCCCTGGGCAGCTAGCAGTGCCCAAGCTCAAACAATTTCCCCTTCCACCTAAGTTGCAAGTTCCCTTTCTTGCCTTACTTGACTATTTAAAAAAAGTGTAATGACAGTGTGTAGGCCCCCTCACTAGCACAACCCTTGATGCATCCCACTGTTTGTTCATAGGCAAAACACACCTCTCTGGATGGTATTTGCCATCCTGTATCCATGTGGTCATGTGGTGCCTATGCTGTGTAATCTTCAAGGTGGTTGTTTGAGTCATTTGCTTAAAACAGCAATGATTCTGAGGCTGATACTAAGTGAATCAACACACAACGGAAGAGAAACTTTGACTTAAGAATGGACTCTATATAATCACCTGTAAAGTAAAACAGGATAACATCCTGAAAATCAAATGGATGTAACATTGCGCAAGTGAAAGAAAGACTGGGGAAGAAAAGCAAACTACCTGTTCCTTAGATATGATCTCTAAATAGATATAAATACATAAATACACACATTAGATTTTCCTGATGTTGATAACAACCCCTTAATTAATTCATGATGGACACCTGTCATTGTTTTAGCTGCCTAATACCTAATGCCCCCTTCCTGTGTCTGGGGAATTTTCCACATTCTAAGTTTTGAGGGAAGCCAACCTAACTATAACTACACATTGAAAATGTTTTTGTCCCAGCAACCCTGCCAGTTACAGCATGAGCATGTCTATTGGCCATTTCCACAAGAGATTTTAATTTTGGAGCTACTGGCACAAAAATAAGGAAATTTCTTTGTGTTGGCAGTAGCAGCTTTCTGCTTCCTTCTGGGCAGCAAACTCTTCAGAGTCACTGCAAAGGTCAGCCAGCATCTAGGCCACCTTCAATGGCAGAAATGGTCAGGATGCTATTTGTCAAGTGCCTCAGAAATGTGATTTTTATCCATGATTTCACCTTAGAGTCTCCCTTTGTGTCTGTCCACTTGAGCCTGGTTCCTCTGGATGCTTAGTGATTGTGTGAACTACCTGCTATTCTCTCACAAACTTCTTTTCATCCTCCTCTACACACTCCTTCTCCTCTCTCTCTTCCTCTTCTCTTCCTCCTCTTTTCTCAAATAAGCCAGAAGTTAATTTCTGTTGCTTGCAAATAATATCCCTGGCTGATACACCATTCTATTTATTTGCTTTATTCTCATGCCAGGCTCATCAAGAAATCTTCTGGTTAGTATTTCAAAAGCTTAAAACTAGGGCAGAAGAATGATAAACAAAGGGTGTATAAAAATATTGCAGTTTCAGCATTTAGAACATGATGGTCCCCACAATCAATCAATAGGTGCCTATTCTAGTTAAAATGTTTATTATGGCTGGGCACAGTGGTGAACACCTGTAATCCCAGCAGCTCAGGAGGTTGAGACAGGAGGATTGCAAGTTCAAGGCCAGCCTCAGCAACTTAGCAAGGTTCTCAGCAACTTACCTAGACCCTGTCTCAAAATATAAAATAAAAAGGCCTGGAAATGTCACTCAGTTGTTAAGCACCCCTGGATTCAATCTCCAGTATAAAAAAATAAAAATAAAATAACCTGTTATGAGTTTAATTCAAATGTCGAGTAGAACTGTCCCTAAAAGACCATATATGGGTGCTCTAAAGGAATCTGGTCAATACCCACAACACTAAGGACAGGACCCTGGAGACTGTGAAGACCAAGAAAGATGACCCTAAGAAGGCTTTCCTACAACAATGAGAACTTGGCACTTCCAGACCACAATCCATAGATACATCCTCTCTAACCAGGGAACCTTCCTATGGGGCTTCACCTTCATGAATACATCTCTGTCTTGTCTCTCACAGTATTAATTCATTGAAAAATGACTTTGACATGTGTATTCATTCATCCTTTTCAGACAAAAAATCATTTTTTAAGGTGTGGTTTTCTAGATCTATAAAATTGAGAGAAGTGGGAAGACTTACTAGAATTAGCCATTAATTATTCCACTTCATATCCATTCCATCTCATATCTGCTAGTAATAATTTACCTATTATCTGATTCCAGAAAAACCAGCAGCAATTTACTGTGTCCTGGTCATGTAGATGTGTGCTGCATATTATACCCTCTGATATTTAATCCTAGAGACTAGAATACAAAACATTGAATCTAGAAAATATATTCTTGAATGACTTGAATCCTAACCCCCACAGCCCTAGTGGCTTCTGGACAGAAAATTTCATTTTCTTAGGACAGCCATGAAAATAAATTAATTAGAAAACAATAAAAACAAAGACATCTACATGTATATCTTAACTAAAGAGTATTAATTAAGCCAAGAACTCAGTGAGAATTAACCATCTTTGAGTCCCACATTTATATAGGTAATTTTAGCCATCCAGATCAATACATCTGTATCCTTTCCTCAGACCCACTAGTGCATAATGTCTTTAGTCCTTCCCTCCTAGAGAGCAATGTTAGATCCCTGCTCTCAAGTGACCTAACATGAATTATTGACCTGGCAGATCCTTTGTGACAACTTAGGCATGACTCACAGTATAAACATGCATTGTTGTTGTACTAAAACCTGCTATATACTTCAGAACCCTCTAAACTAGCATTTTAAATTAACAGGAATAGAAAACTAGAACTCATCTAGGAGGTATTAAAGTTATTAGAAGAATTGTGAGTTAAAGTATGAATCATATAAATTGGTCAATAGTGAATTTCAGCAGAGGATGGCAGCATGAGGATTTTGTGATTTATATCTAGCCAGTGTTCTATAAAGCAGTGGTTCTCAGCACTTGGATGTAAATTAGAATCATCTGAGTAATTCTTTAAAATTCCAATGCCCAGTAGTTCCCCAGACCTATTAAATGAGAATTTTTGAGGATGAGATTTCAATTTGCAACCAAAGTTAAGAACATGTAGTCTAGATGAGACATTGCTAAACTTTCAGCATGATGGCTAACTTAGACAGACATATTCAAATTATATATTGTCAAAATTGCCTGGACACACCTCTTCCCATGAGGAATGAGGGCTCATCTCCTACCTCTACCTTATAGGATTTGGTATTGTGGCTTTGTGTGAATTAAATGCTATCTGGGTTACCTAAAAGTTTTTATTTCAGGTCAGCACTAGCTTTACAAGAAATAATGCAAAAGATCCCACTCTTCTTGTTAAGCATCAGTCACCAGTATAAATCATAGTCTGTCAGCATCTCTGTGGTTTGGGTTTGGGAAATTTGAAAATTATATTTAATTCAAGCAGTCATTACTTGTTGCTTTATCATATTATCCCCTGTTCCTTCAACAGCAAAGACAACTTAGTTTTTAACTACATATTAAATAATTTCACCAGTGAAACAAATTTGCCCAAACACTCATTAATAGTTCAAGAATAGTCAAGTGAGAGAGAGGGGTGAATGACCCCTCAGTCAAAAGTTCTTAGTAAGGTAAATCTGCTGAAAAGTTATGCTTGTATGTGTGAATCTGATGCCCTCCAGAGACATGAATAAATTATCCTTAGAGCTACAATAAAATTCTATCTTGATTGATCTTTCATTTTCCTCCACTGGCATCAATAATCAATGGTTAAGCTATACTTGATAACTTACTTTTATAAATGTACATTTTTTATACAATGGGCCCATTCTTACGCATTTTTGTCCAAATTATATTTTACATGTATACTTTGTATCTTACATTTTAAAATGTTATTTTTAGATAATTGTAAATTTGTATACAGTTCCAGGAAATAATACAGAAAAACCCCATGTATCCTTTACCTGGTACATAAATATTCAGTCACACAATGTGTGGTCACAAATATGTATATTCTTTACCCAGGGTCTTCCAATGGTTGCATCTTGCACAACTATAGTATTGCATCACAACTAGGATATTTATGTTGGTAATAGTCAAGATTTAGGACATTTTTATCACTAAGGATTCCTCATGTTGCCTTTATTCAGGCCTACTCGCTTCCCTCTTGTTCCTTATCCCTATCCTTAGCCACTGACAACCACTTATCTATTTTCCATCCCCCCCCCTTTTTTGTACTGGGTATTGAACCCAGGAATGCTTTGCTACTAAGCCACATCCACAGCCCTTTTTATTTTTTATTTTGAGATATGCTCTCCCTAAATTTCTAGGGCTGGTCTCAAGCTTGCAATCCTCCTGCCTCAGCCTATTGAATTGCTGGGAAAACAGGGTGTGCCACTGCATCAGGCTTAACCTATTGTCCATTTCTATAATTTTGTGCACATGTCTTCAGAAAAATAGGTTCCAGTTCTCCTGGGTAAATAAGACTGAAATTGCTGAGTCATATAGTAAGTGTATGTTTCGTTTTAAAATAAACTGTGAAACTTTTCCAAAGTGGCTGAGCCACTTTACATTTCCACCAGGAATGTAGAGTTTCTCATAGATTTCTCAGCAGAACTGTCAAATTATATTTTATTTGTTTGCTTTGTTTATTTGCAGTACTAAGGATTAAGGATCTCACCAATGCTAGGCGAGCACTCTACCACTGAGGTACATCCCCAGGCAATCAGTTTTTTTTTTTTTAATTTTCATCCTAGAGGGTATATATTAGTGTCTCATTGTGAGTATTAACTTGCCCTTCTCTGATGACTAATGATGTTGAGGATCTTTTCGTGTGATTTTTGACCATGTGCAACTGTTTTCTATTTGGTGGATTTATTCTTTTTTCTTCTTTTTGGCTTCAGTGGAACAGTTCATATGGTTCCATTTTATCTCCTCTCTTGACATATCACTTATATATATATATTTTTTAATTTTTTAGTGTTTGCCATAGGGTTTACAATATACATTTAAAAACAATCTAAGTCCACTGCCAAATAACACTGTAGTGCAGGTACCTTTTAAGTGAATACTCCCCATTCCTCCCACCCTTCCCTATTTACACAGCTGTCATTCATTTCACTTTTCCATATGCTATTATCAACCAATACGTAGTTACTATTTTGCTTTAAACAATTATCTTTTAGAGCAACAAAAAATAGTAATAGAGTTAATTTTACCTTCAGTTATTCTTTCTCTAATGTGCTTTTTTTAAATGTAGACCTTAAATTCTGACCTATCTAATTTTCCTTCTGCTTGAACAACTGCTTTTAACATTTCTTGCAGGGGAAGTCTGTTGATGATGAATCTCCCAGGTTTTATCTAAGAAAGTCTTTATTCCTCCTTCACTTTTCTTTTTTTGGTGCTTCAGCAGCATTATTTTTTTAAGACCATGCATGTAATGAGAAAATTTCAAAGCAGCATTTTAAAAGAAAACAACCATGAATTCACTATAAACAGCATTTAATTTCCTAAGGGAGGATAATCACTCAAACATGATAATTACCTAAAACATTGAAAAAAAATTAGCAATCACTAAAGGTCTCAAATAGATGGACAGGATCTAAATAGCATTAGAAATAATGAAAAACTTTCATAGTTGACATGACATTTTTATTATATAAATATTTCAAAATTCCACAAAAGGTTATAAAAATCAAAATGACAAATTATAAATAAATAAACCTTAAAAGCATAAAAATACTTATCCATGATAATGATAATGGGAATGAAAAAAATTTACACAATTTTTCACTCAATATTTTTTGCTTTCTGGTCTATATATATTATCAAAATCAGAATAAATGAAGTCAAAAGCATTTCTGACCATTACCAAGAATCACATTAGATTTCCACTTCTCTTATTGCTTTCATTTCAAGTAAAAAGAATCTTGTATTTCTTCAATTCTACAGATCATTCTCAATCACATATTCTTTCTTCCCTTTGGAAGTTTAATTTCACTGGATGTAGAACTCAAGGATGATGGGTTTTGTTTTTTTCCAACACTTTAGAGATTTCACTTGGCACTCTCCTCTTGCTTGCATGGTTTCTAATAAATCCACTATAATTCTTTTTAAAATTATTTTTTAGATGTTGATGGACCTTTATTTTATTCATTTTATTTATATGTGGTGCTGAGAATCAAACCCAGTGCCTCATACATGCTAGGCAAGCACTCTACCTATCACTGAGCCGCAACTACAGCCCCAAGTCCAATAATATTCTTATTTTTGTTCTTCTATAAAGTTCTTCTCCCACCACCCCTGGGCTTCCTTCAAGATCTTCACTTTGTCTTTGATTTTCTTCAGTTGGAATATGGCATTACTAGGTGTATTTTTGTTTTGGTTTGGTTGGGTTGGGTTGGGTATTTATCTTGCTTGGTATTGTTGGAAATTCCTGGATCTGTGGTTTTGTGACTGTCATATCAATGATAAAATATTTGAAAAATTCATGACCATTATTACTTAAATATTTATTCTGCCTATAACAGGTATGTAGCGAAGCTGTCTTTGCCAAAAGCAGTGACTCTTTACTTAGGCCTGCAGATTCCCCTTGGGTAACTAACTATAGGATAAAGCTTGGCATCTCTGCCTTCATTTTGTATCTGTCGCCTCTATTACCTCAAACTCTGTGACCTGCTCAGCTCTGCATATACACGTTAGTCATTTAAGGAGTATTCATCTAAAAGTGGGTAATACAAGGTTTATTAACCCAAAATTTACCTAACCTATCTTGGCCCTCTTCAAGTCTGAGGCAAAATTTGCAGGGATATTTACAACATCCTGTTTCAGCCCCCTGAAATGGTACTTAGAACTTTCTAGTCATTGCTCTACCCCTTCCAGGAGCAGCAAAGCCTTGCAGGCACATTACCACACACTGAGACTGCCCCCTTAAGCAGGAGCATATAGATTGTTCTTGCATCACTATTTTATTTTTATATTTAGTTCTGGTAAAGTATACATTAAAATTACCATTATGTCCATTTTTTATTTTATTTTGAGACAGATCTTGCTAAGTTGCTTAGGTCCTCACTAAATTGCTGAGGTTGGCCTTGAACTTGCAATCTTTCTGCCTCAGTCTCCCAAGTTGCTGGGATTACAGGTCTGCATCACTGTGCCAGGCTCCTCATGACCAATTTTAAGTGCAAAGTTCAATGGCATTAAGTAAGTTCACATTGTTATGCAACCAATCTCCAGAACTCTTTTCCTCTTACAAAACAGAAATTCTATACCCATTATACCACAATTCCCCATTCCTCCTCTTCCCAAACCCTGGCAATTACCAGTCTATCTTCTGTGTATAAATGTGATTATTCTAGGAATCCTTTGTATTTATCTTTTCAGTTAGCCTTATATTCTGAAGGTTGATTCATGTTGTAGCATATGTCAGAATTTTCTTTCCTTTTTAAGGTTGAATAATATTCCATTGAATTATATACCACATTGTTTATCCATTCAACCTTTGATAGACACTTCAGTTGCTCTTGGTTATTGTGAATAATGCTGCTATTAATAGCACCATTCTTCAAAAAGGCAATATTTTTACCCTGGAATTACTTTGACACTTAAGTTGAAAATAACACCACCACATACATATATGAGTCTATGTCTGGATTTTCTATTTTATTCAGCTTATCTCTGTTTATACTAATGGCAATACCACACTGTCTACTGAAGCTTTACATAAGTTTTAAAATCAGAGAGTCTGAGTTTTCAACACTGTTCTTCTTGTCAAAATTATTTTGGCTAATCTAGGGTTTTGCATTTTCATATAATTTTTGGAATAAGCCCATTTATCCCAAAATGCTTGCAGGGATTTTGACTGGGATTATATTAAATTTGCAGACTAATTTGGGGATGCCTCAGTCAATTGGGGCTGCTTATGACAAAATTCTTTAGACTGAGTAATTTATAAACAGAATTTTATGTCTCATAGTACCAGAGGCTGGGAAGTCTAAGATCAAGGCACATGCAGATTTGATATCTGGTAAGGGTCTGTCCCTCATAGATGGCATAGGACATCTGAGTGTGTTCCTCTTATTATCACAAATAGATGCAGTTGCATTGTCCAGAGACAGGGACATTCAGACGTAGAGAAGTTCTTAGAAATTCTTTAATTGGTAGCCTCTCCCACAAAACAACTTCGGGAATTACAATTAAAGTTAAAGACTCTCTTTTGCCTTGGCAAGTCAGAGAATGGAGAAGAGGGGAGGAACAGGGAGAAAGATATGAGCCAGCCTCTTGGATCAAGCACAGAAACCTTGCATCACACAAGAGCTAACTGAAAAATAGCAAAAAGCCATGAGAAAGATGTAGAGGCAATCCCAAAATGTATCATGTCCAGTTTTTCTCCAAATAAGTTCCACATTAAGTAGACAATTTTTCTAATGGTGAAAAATGTCTGCAAAACCTAAGTGATCCATTAAAATAATTGTTATTATGTGAGGGAAGGGGAGAAATTCTGAATTACTTTGATTATCCCTCTAACAGCTTAGAGAAATATTGTTAATGGCCTAATGGATCAACAAACTTGGAAAACATCCATTTGCTTGGAGTTGAGTTGTTTTACCTAGTTGCTATACTGAAACTACTGTGTCCCTAAAATGAAAGTTAATAAATTTCACAGGTCTTTTCACTATACAATTTCTCAATACATATGTTTTTCTTTGACATCAATGATTTTCCAGAACCTAACACCATTCCTCAGCATTATTAATATACCTCCAGTTCTTTCAGAAGAAGAAATGACTGACACTGTCAAATCAGATTGCTTTTCCTTTGCCCTGTTCTCCTATCCGCCTAAAGCTATATTGAACCAGAGGAAAATAATTTCAACACCGAATTATGTTCATTAAAAATGTTTATTGAGCACTTAATACATAAACTGATATAGGCACTGGAGATGTCATCATTGAAGCAAAGTTTCTGTGCTTCAATTCTGCTGGAAAATAAAAAAAAACAATATACATAATATACAATTTGATGGTGGGTATTATGAAGTAAACCAAAGCAGGGTAAAGGGGAAACAGAGTGATGACTTGAGGGTTATAAAATTGATTATTTAAGTCAGGGGACTATTCTTCTTAGTAGCATTCATATACTAATTTATAATTCCATGAAAGCTGGTACTGTCATAATTACCTTTATTTTCATAAATATAGAGAGAAGATCAATGAAGTAGAAGTAGGAGAACAAGAGGGATGCAGAGAAGAAATATGGAATGAATCTAACAAAATCATGTTATATATGTATATAAATGTACCAAAGTAAATTTCACCTTTTTGTATATGTAAAAAGTACCAATCAAAAATGAAAAGTAAAGGAGTGAAAGGAAGATCAGCAGAGGAGGGAGAAAAGGGGAAGGAAGAAGGGGATGGGGATCCAAATCAGATTCCTTGTATGTATAAATTTATCAAAAGGAACCCAAATATTATGTATGATTATAATGCTCTAATTAAAAAATAAATTGAAAAAAGTTGTCTTCAATTTTCACCTTGTTTCTGGCTTAGCACAAGATTCACAATGAATTCAACAGAAACAGTAATATGCAAATATACTTACCTTCTACTCTTAAAAAAATTGTAGTTGTAAATAGACAGAATGCCTTTATTTTATTTGTTTATTTTTATGTGGTGCTAAGGATCAAACCCAGTGCCTCACACATGCAAGGCAAGTGCTCTGCTACTGAGCTACAGCTACAGCCATTACCTTCTACTCTTGAATTTGGACATATGTTGACATCATGAGGATAGATTATGATTCTAGTCTAGATTTTGGAAGTGCAAAGTCCATACTTCACATTCCTTCTTCAGAACTGTTGATAGCTAATTATACATCAGTAAAGCAAAGAGTTAGGGGTGGGGATCAGAGGCCATCACTTTTCTTTAGGACCAAGCAGGCTACCTTCTCCTCATCTGTTCCCTGGATTCATCTCAGGATTACATCAATCCAAAGCAACCCTGGATGTAGTCATCAATCACAGGGTTTCCACACCCCAGTTAACCAACAAATGCATGGCAAATGATGAGGGGCACTACAAGATATTGCAGGGACTCATGTATTTTTAATAATCATTTTAAAGCAACTACTATTGTACCAAGAACTATTCAAGGGGTGGATTATTTCAACTCAGTTCAAAATTTCTCAGCTACTTAAGATTTGGACAATCATATTGCTTACATATTTAGAGATAATCAGACTTTTGAGACAAACCACCTCACTGCAGCAGAATCACACATTCCTAGGCACAAGGGGTTGTTGAGCAGGGACTTTTAGCAGAGGAACTGAACAACAACAACAAAAAAAATCCTGGCTATCTAGGCTGGTGCTATCCTGTGGTGTAGGATAGATAAAGGGTTCTGCCTCCTCCCTCCCTACTTTTCCAGCAAGGAATTCCAAACCACTTGCTCTCCTAAGTCAATTACAAGGTCTATTTGCTGAGTTATGAAGATGGAATACACATACACACACATGTACAATCTGTTAGCGTGATTTTGAAGTTTTAAATATCTAGACCCAGGATATATCAGCCTCCATTTATCCTTTTGCTTTGACCTCACAAATGTTAGATGTAGGCCCAGATAGAGACATTCTGAATCATTGTAGAAATGAATGAATTGGCATTTTTCTGCCCCATTCCATTTTCTTTATAGTCATAATTAATCAGAATCTATCTGCTCACCTCTCTCACGCTCCCAAGGAAAAAAAAAATCACCTACTATAACCAGGAATTAACCAAGAGAATAGATTGGCCAGGATTCTTCTTTTGGATGTGAGACAAGAAACTTGGAAATATGATCAAACACACTGTAATTCTAAGAGATGACAACAGGAGACAATTTCAAAACAAGCCTCTGTTGTTGAACTTTTGGGCCTTGATGACACAAGAGTGATTTTCCATTACTGAGAAGAGAAAACCAATGCAAATACAGTTGGCTTCCTATATTCACTTGTTCTGCATTCATGGATTCAACCAGCTGTGGATGGAAAATATAATTATGCCTACAAGGCTTGTGTCTGTACTCAACATGTACAGACATTTTAGTTGTCATTATTCCCTAAGCAATACAGTATAACAACTATTTACATATCATTTACATTGTATTAGAAATTATAAGTCATCTAGAGATAGTTTAAAGTGAATTGGAGAATGTACATAGGTTATGTGCAAATACTACACCATTTTACGTGAAGCACTTGAGCATCTGTAGATTTTGGTATCTGAGGGAGGTCCTGGAACAATCCCCCATAGACACTAAAGGACAACTTAAAGGTGGATGATTTTTCCTGATGACTGAACTAGGCTTCAGTTAGTTTCAGAGAAACTTAATTTGAGTTGATTTATTTTTGCTGTGTGGAACTGGTTTATCATTTGAATGGATCCAGTAGATCACTCTGGAGAAAATAATGTACCTAGGAGTTAGGCCATTTTAGTTGTCTATCTGGGATCCACCCTAGTATGTGGCTTACCTCCAATGGCCAATCCTACCCTCTCTAGAGGATAAGAATGAGGATGAGAAGCCACAGAAGGGAAGAAGGAAAAAAAAATATCTGCTTATATCTGAAATTGGGGAAGAGCTATAGGGAACTGTGAGGAGAGATCTCATATAAATAGAATATCCATTTCCTTGGACTACTCCATGATTTTAAATTCAAGTTCCATCAGGTTTTCTTTCTATTGCTCTTTCTACTCTCCCTCCCAGCCCCCACTTAAGGATTATCTCCTAATAGTCCTTGTATTATTTGAAAGACTATGCGTATCAGTCCAAGTTCCAACATGGAAGCACAATGAACTGTGGAAGGGATTTATCATAGGAATTAGTCCTGGCACTGTTGAAAGAGGGGCGGGGGAATGGAGGCCCAGAAGGGAGTTAGAGGATAGGAGAAGCCACTCACCATTAGCCGGAGAAGCTCACAGCATCTAGATACCCAAGTGGAAGAGGAAACCTGTGGGGAGACCTATGGAGAGTTGCTCCTACTTCTAGGCCTGCAGCCAAGTGTACAGTGGTGGGCCTATGGCTGCTAATGGTCAAGAGGATCAGCAACTGGAAAGAAAATCTGGACACAGAATAAGAATAAGGACAAGCTGGGACTTAGTGTCACTTAAACCTCTGTTTGTCACCACACCTTACTACAGCCACCTTTGGGAAGTAAGGACTCCTGCTTTACCCTTCCAAATGTTATGCAAATTCCTCTTTAGGCCAACCAACACAGAGCTTTAAGGGAAGGGGAGCCTAGGAAATGTGATTCCAGCTTACCAAGTTGGCACACTACATTCTACCACACTAGGAAACTCATAGTGGATCTGCTAACAGAACTACTCTAGCAATTGGCATGGCACCTAGACAAAGATGGCACAGGATGAATGTATAGACAGAAAGCCTAAAAAGTATCCATCAACTGACCAGAGCATATTTTATTATCCTAGAGATTAGAATATAGGAGAAAATTACTAATAGTTTTCCCACTGGGATGAGATCAAGGAAATCTTCACTTAGCTAAGATAAATTTAGATAGACAGATGTCTTCATTCTGAGCTGAGGTAACAATCAGCAACCAAAGTTCCCATAGCACTTTGGTGAAGCTAGATTTTTTTAACCATCTTCATTTGGCTTTATTTTGTAACTCTATAACCAGACAACACTTCATTTCATCAAATAGAATATGTGTTCTATGGGTAGAGCAGTGGGGGTTGGTTTTATAGACAAGGAATTAGTATGCACAAAGTCCTCAGCACTGAAAAAAGAATATCCAAGCTGAGTTGGGTGGCATGTAATCCAAACTACTCTGGAATCTGTGGTAGGAGAATCACAAGTTCAAGGCCAGCCTGAGCAATACAGGGAGGTTGGTTTCAGAGGTCGACAGAGGGCTCCACTCCTTTGGGCTCAAGGTGAGGCAGGACATCATGGCTGGACAGCGTGGCAGAGGAAAGCAGCTCATATCATGGTGAACAGGAGGCAGAGAGTGGTATAGCTAGATTTTAAAAGAATCTTTTTCTCAGAAAGGCTGGAGCACATGCATATTTAAAGAGTTCTTTTCACATACCCAGTTATCTGAGGGGACGTTACCTTAATAGAAATTATGAAGATTCCACATTGTTAAAATGCACAAATTCATTATCAGTGGTGCTTAGAATAACTCTTTGGAAGGAATAAAAATGTTTATTAGAATCAAAGTACATTTGAGTGATTTATTTTCTCCATCTTTATTTTCCTATTTAAAGAAAGTGCTGATTTGTATATTAACACTTCAAGGTTTTGACTACTTTTTTATCTTGGAAAAAAAAAAAAGAAAATGTTTGTCATTCCGAGAGCATAATCAGTTGAGCCGGCACACAATGACATAGTTAATTCACCAACGGAATTTGTTGCCATAGCTCCAGCGAGGGACAGGGTAGATTAAACAATGGCCTTTTTCACAACTGCAGCTTTCACCACAACCTGCCTGTCCCCACACAACAGGCCATCATAGCGCCAGTCCAGAGCACAGCAATTGTCAATGAACAACAGTCCAGAGAGGACAAGAGGAGCTTGTGGTAAATAAAGCAAGAGTGTCGGGCAACTTGAATCTCTGCTTATTGAATAACTGGACACTCCTAGTTCCTCCGAGCTCATCTTTAAGCACTGGGCATAGAGAGCTGGCTTGACCTTTGGTCAAGTGTTCCGGTCCAGAACAACAAAAATTTCGCTCAGGGATTCATAAGAACTTGAAAGGGAAGAAGATCCTAGAGAAAAGGGAAAGAGATCAGAGGTAGACATGGTGGGCCACCAGGAATGCACCATGGAAGAGGACACCAAGAACAATTGCACTCCCAAACTCTGGCGCAAGGTAATATGTAATCAATTTCTTATTGATTTTTGCCTTTGACATCAAAGTTAGTTCAAAGAGTAAAGTCTTCTGTATCTGCTAATATAACAGACCTGTGCTAATTAATAGAGTCCCACTAAAAATGGAAATATATCCATCTTATTAAGGTGATAAAAAAGAAAAACAAAATGTGGCTAATATTTCTTTATCCCCTTACGGAACGTGTAAGCTCCTTGTATAGAGTTAGGCAACAGGAGCCGACTCACTTTCTTAAAAAAATGAGGGACTGGGAGTGTAGCTCAGTGGTAGAGTGTATGCTTAGCATATATGAGACCCTGGGTTTAATTCCAGTGCCAAAGCCAAAAATAAAGTCAATTTATCAATTAAATATGAAGAAATATAGGTAGCCCAAGGCAAAGAATGATGATGTGGGAGCCTGAGGACATTGGAGAAATGTTTTAACAAAATGTTCATTATCTTATAAAATGAGGAATTCTCCTAATAAAAATGTTCCAAAATTCTTTTTTTTAAATTTTATTTATTCTTTTTAATTATACATTACAGTTCCATGCTATGTGACTACCACATAAATGAGGTTATCTTACGTGGTCTTTAATTTTGGGGATTGTCCAGAGGAATGTGGGTTTGAAGGGTAGCTTTGTTAAATAAAATAAGTTCTAGATGGAGAAAGTTTGGGCAGTGGGACAAAGTTTTAAGGAGAATCTAGATAATGTGAAGAAGAAATTTAAGATCAGAGGCAATCTTCCCAGAAACAGCATGATTTCTCTGGTGTTATAATGGTGAAACGACTTTTACTCCATTAATCTGAAAGGGGTTTCTCAGGCCTTAGGACACGGCCCTATCTTTTCTGTCCCAGAACTCCTTCAAAACCTTCCTGTGTACCTTGGAATGGATATGGATAGCTGCGTTAAGCACCATAGACTTCAGAAAATAACCTGGATCCACATCCACTGGACACTTAAGCTGATGACTGGTAGACTATTTTCCCTAGTTGGTCCCTTTTCAGATAGCCATCATGTTATCTTGGCTTTAGAGAAATTTGCATATTAAAGGTATATGGGTTTATTTTTAATGTTTTTATTAGTGCATTATAGTTGGAGTTCATTTTGACATAATCATACATGCATGGAATATAATCTGCTTCATTTCAGTCCCAGGACTTCCTCTTTCCCTAATCTCTTCCCTTCTCCTCTTCCCTTTCCTCCACTCTCCTTATAGTTATTGTTATTTTAATTAGTGATATATAAATATACATAAAGGTGAAATTAACTATGGTATATTCATATATGTATACAGCATAATTTGGTCAATTTTATCCCACCATTTTATCATTTGTTTTATTCAGTTAATGGGATAATCAGGAGGCATTTAATCATTGATTCATTCTTCATTCAAAAAATAGATTTGAAATGGTATCAAAACAACTAAATTCAGTTCTTGACTAGTGCAGATATAATCAAGATGCTCTTTCCATGTTGGAGTCATGTAGAATCAAATCTGTGCAAATACCACTTTGTACTCTCATACTGTTTATGAACTCAAAAATAGACAAAAGCCTCCAATTTCATGGTCACCCAATAGCATCACTTATCATAATAATGACTGGCATTTTTGGTCCTTAGGTGGCATGCCCTGTTCTAAGTACATTCTATGCCTTGCTTCATGTGATTACGTTCACTGAAAGGGCTCAAGCTCCTAGCCACTGGTCTATTTTGCTAATTTGTGCCTGAGTTCCTCCCTGATAAATGGAATGGGTTTATTTATCCCCCATGGGCAATCAAAATGGATTACATTGTTAATTGTAACAATATTAAAGAAGGGATTATATTAGCATTTTTATCATGTTTCTCAGTTCTCAATGTACTGTACTTTTCTTACACAGTTGATTTCAACTTTTATAAAGTTAACTTTCTGTCAGGGTTTTTGTACACCATGCACTGTTATCCCACACTAACACATGACCATTTCTGGTTATTGCTAATGGTGTGGCTTATCAGCCAATAGTTACAAGCATCATTAAATATTGTATCTGAAAAGTGAGGATAACTATGAATTTAATAGTATTTTAGAGCTTTCTGAGAATGGAAACTCCCTTTAAGTGATAAAGTTGGTTATTTCCTTCCACATATTTAAATTTGGTTAGCACTTATTTGGAAATAGGAGAATGCCCAAACATTATTCCAATTCCTCTTGCCCAAAATCCTGTGAAGTTGATATTATTAATAATCTCATTTTCAAGTGACAAAATTGGAGCTCGTAGAAGTTAATTGTCCAAGGTAGTGCTGAAATTCAGGTTCCTCAAATTCAATTTCACTTTTTCTTTAAACCTGTGTTGTCAAATAAAGTGGGCACTACCACATATGGCTATTGGGCACTAGCCACATATGGCTATTTAAATTTAAATTTAAACAAAATTTGAAATTCTTTTCCTCAGTCACACTAGCCACATTTCAAGTGCTCAACAGCTACACATGACTAGTAACTACTTCATTTGGACAGTGCAATTACAGAATATTCCATAATCATGGAAATTTCTTTTAAACAATATTGCTCAAAATCATAATGTCTCTTTTAGATATGTTGACAAATGTCCTCAAAATATATTTAAGTTTTGTAACAAATAATATAGATTTAAAATCTTATATTAAAATCTCATTCATTTAAAATCTCTCCATTTGCATAGTACAAGTTAACTTTGGTCTGCAAATTAATAATATAGATAAGAGTCAAGGAGACTGTTAAATGCACTTCAGAGACCAAAGATTTTTAAGCACCATCAAATAACTCCAGAAGCACTCACTTAGATGCAAGCAATTGATATGATAATTACACATCATTTTTATTTATTCATTAAAACAGGGATCCCCTAAGGTGCCCTTGTAGGAAATAATGTGGCTAGCCTACTTATTTCTAGTAACCCTTTTGCTATTTCTAAATTCTATGTAAAATCGCTTTATGCTATTGATTTACCTTCCTCTCTTCCTTTGGATCATACAGTAAATTGGTAGCACAACATACTTCCACACTGAAATTTTGACTAGCTCAAGATCTAATTCCAAAACCCTCACTTCTCCCCCTATATTCTGTGATTCCTTGGAAGAGGTGCTCCTGTGGACCCAGGATAGTGCCTGGAACATAGTAGGAATTAGCTAAATATCTGTTGATTGACAGTTCTTCCAAGATACCATTTACTAAAGTGGACTCGGATTTTCTACAGAGAATACATGAATCAAATGGAAAAATATCTTCTGTTTTTTTCTTCCTCCTTTACCAGTCTTTGTTCCCAAGTCTTCATGGTAAGATAAGGACTTCCCATTTGTGAGAAAGAGATGACTTCTGGGCATTCAGGTGGGAAGGGAGGGGCATGTGATCTGGTCTATGGATTTGGAAACTACATCTGCCAGCTTTTTCAGAGGGGAGAGCTGGGCATCAAATATGGTGCCTTCCCAAGGCACCAGTCATCAGTTAGCTCCATTAGTCCTAAAACACCATGTTGAGTGCATTTGCTGGTACTGTGCTGGTTCTAGGTAATAAACATGATAGAAGAGAGAATTTCGACTTGTTTAGAGAAGAATGAAGGTGGGACATGTAGCTCAGTTGGTAGAGTGCTTGCCTCAAATGCACAAGGTCCTGGATTCAATCCCCAGCACCAAAAAAAAAGATAGGAATTATACTTGTGGTTTTATTTGTTTGCAGTGCTGGGATCAAACCCAGGATCTTGGGTATAGTAGGTAAGCACTTTACCACTGAGCTACACCTCCAGACTGAAACTTGTATGTCTAAATCCTTAGCTGAGGTGATTTCTTACAGCCTATTGAGACCCATCATACTAAACATTAATGCATTTTTAGCAAAAATAAAACCCAATTCCTCAGCTTAGTTGTAAGTTTCAAAGAACATGATTTGTTGCTTTCTTGTCTTCCATAAGGAAAATTTCTAGCCTACGGGGCCATAATCAGAGAAAGAAAAATTCATAGAAACAATGTAAATACACATTAAATATTTAAGATTTTATTTTATTCTAACAACTTAGAATGCTCAGATTTATGAAGCTGAGCATTTTTAAGCCACCTAAAGGAAAAGTAGTTCCATTTTTACTTTTTGTTCCAAAGCATCATTAAACCTTCTTTCCTCTCATCTCTAATTCCTGACCATGATTACAGGAACAGGCTTCTATTTGTACAGCCTTCGCCTAACTCAACATAGTCTTTGTGTCCTTCTAAAGGGTCACAAATCCTCTTAATTCAATTAGCAAATATATGATCACTGCCAGAGGTTTCTCTTCTGACACTTCTCCCCTCTGAATATGGACAGGTAGAGCACAACCTGCCCCAGGTTTTAGAACATTTTAAAATTCTGTGTCTTTCCATGAATGACAAATCACCCCACCCCCATATACCTGAGAGAGAGAAAGAGATAAAGAATTTTAAAAATTGGAAAGTATGGTCCAGGACCAAGAGAAACATAATATCTGTTTCAAATATGTTTTCCTTAGTTCCATTGATTCAAGTCATAAATAAAAGCACAGAGTAATTTACATGATAATTTCTTTTGAAAACAATGACCAACATACCTCGCATATATTTTTTATTTAATTTTTTTCATTGGTGTATACTTTGTTTTTGTTTTGAGGATGGAACTCAAGCCTTCCTGCATGCTAAACATGTGTTGTACCACTGAGCTACATCTGCTATCCTAAAGCAATCTTTTAAAAGTTTGTTCTACATATATATTCTTGTTCTAGATGTTCTTTTTTTTTTTTTGAGAGAGAGAGAGAGAAAATGAGAATATGAATCTTTTTTGTAGATGGACACAACACAATGCCTTTATTTTTATGTGGTGCTGAGAATTGAACCCGGGTCCCACCCGTCCTAGGGGAGCACTCTACCGCTGAGCCACAATTCCAGGCCCTCTAGATGTTCTTAAGAGTGGAAACTATCTCATTCATCTTGGATGCATGGCTTCTGGGGGTGCTTAGTAAATGTTTTTTGAATGAGTGAAAGGAATTTAATCACTATTTATTCTGTACCTTTCTTGTCCAGGGAATCCTGAGTTTGTCCATCTAGGATTACCTCCAGGTCATCTAGGAGAATGAATGAGTTTCAGTCTAGCCTTTGAAGCACGATTCAATGTTAGGTGGACCAACTTCCACTTGACTCCAGACTCTAAATTGATTAACATTGCCATTAGCACTAGTAACAAAGATGTTACAAGGCTCTCTTATTCAATCCCTGCCAGTCTTCTAGGATTGCTATAGGTTTGTGATATTTAATGACTGGGAAGGACTGGCTCAGAGATACAACAGATGGCAGGTTCACCTTTTACAACTCTTTCTCAGCTTATCCAGAGGGGCAGGAGCTGGACACATCAAAGAGAGATGGTTAGGACTTATACATATTATCTGAATTCTTTCTCATGTGGCTGCTACACCTTTATCTAAGGGTAAATTTAAGTACTAAGGGTGTCAATTTAGGTACTTTCTTAAATATTACAAATAATTCAAGATAAATAATGAAGAACTGGGCACAACAGTGCACACATGTGATCCCAACAGCCTGGAAGGCTGAGTCAGGAGGATCACAAGTTCAAAGTCAGCCTCAGCAATTTAGTGAGACCTCATCTTAAAATAATAAATAAAAAAGGGTTGATGATGTGGCTCAGTGGTTGAGTGCCTGTGGGTTCAATCCCTAATACCAAAAATGGAGAATTAATAAAAGCTTTGTAAGATTTTCTCTGTTATTCATTGAAAAATAGAATGATTATAATAGAGATTCATTTAAAAATGATATACTACATTAAACATCTTATTTAAATATAAAATATATTACTAATTTGACAGTCCTTTGATTGGGCTGCTGATTAGAGCTCTGTGTTATCTCTTTTCCTTTTCTTTTTTTTTTTTCTAGTACTGGGGATTGAACCCAGGACCTTGTGCATGATAGGCAAACATTCTACCACTGAGCTACACCCCTAACCCTCTCTGTATTATCTTTATTCATTAGGCATACAGAAACATGGTTTTATTCTAATTGGAATGAAAACTTAAGATACTTTCAAAACACTCTGCCTATAGAAGCCTAGATTTTTTTCCAGTTTAGTCTCCTAGCTTTTACAGTTGTCTTGACCTCAAAAAGCAAGTCAACAGCAATTTTTAAAGGTCACATAATTACATATTCTCTTTCTAAAACAATTTAGCTTCTTAAAACAAGACACATTTGAAAGACACAACTCACATTTAAGGTATACAAATCAATATTTTTAGTATATTCATGGGGTTATACAAACATCGCCACGATTTTAGAATAGACTACTGTCATCATCCCATAGAAGAAACCTCATACCCACTATCAGTCATTCCCCACATACCTCCTCCTATGCTCCCAGCAGCAGGTAAACCACTAATCTACTTTCTGTTATAGGTATTTACCCATTCTGGATGTTTTGAAATCAAGGGAAAACCAGAATAAACCCTCTAGGCTAAACTCATTTGACCTGCTCTTAGTTAACTTCCAGTCACCTTTTATCATGCCTCAGAATATAAATATCCACAAGGCCAAATCTTGGTGGGTAGATTTGAGACTTGGGTCTCTTGTCTCTTCACAATTGGTTGCCTTGTGAATTAACTTTCTTTTTTGCAAAACTCTTTGTTTCATAGATTGGCATATTTCATGGTGAGTAAAATGACCTGGTTCAGTAACAATTTCATATAAGTACAATTATATAACATGTAGTCTTTTGTATTTGGCTTCTTTGACTTAGCATATGATTTTAAGATTCACACATGTTGTAGCATGTATCAGTACTTGGTTCCCATTTATGGCCAAATAACATTCCATTGTGTGGATATATCACAATTTGTTTCCCCATTCATTAGTTGATGGACATTTGTGTTGTTTCCACTTTTTACTTATCATGAATAATGCTTCTTACGATATTCACATACAAGTCTTGTTTGTGAACATATGTTCTTAATTTTCTTGGTGTAAAACTAGGAATGGAATTAGTAGGTCTAATGGTAACTCAATTTCTTAACTTTTTGAGGAAGTGCCAAACTGCTTTCCAAAAAGGCTGCACTATTTTACATTCCCCTCCAGCAATCCATGAGAGTTCCAACTTTTCAATTCTCACTAATACTTGTTATTTTCCAGGGTTTGTTTGTTTTTGTACTGGGAATTGTACATAAGGGGCACTTTGCCACTGAGCTACATCTCCAGCCCTTTTTATTTTTTGAAACAGGATCTTTACAAGTTGCTTAGGGCCTTGCTAAATTGCTGAGGCTGACCTCGAATTTGTGATCCTCCTGCCTCAGCCTCATGAGTTGCTGGGATTGTGGGCATAAGCCATGGTGCCCAGCTACTTTCCAGATTTTAAAAATGTCCTAGTGGGGGCTGGGGTTGTAGCTTAGTGGTAAAGCACTTAAGCATGTATGAGGCACTGGGTTCAATCCTCTCCACTGCATAAAAATAAATTTAAAAATAAAGGTATGTGTCCATCTACAACTAATAAAATATTTTTTTAAAATGTCCTAGTGGGTGTGAAGTGATATGTTATTGTGGTTTTGATTTGCATTTCCCTAATGGCTAATGATGAGCATTTTCATGTGGTTACTGGCCATTTGTACATCTTCTTTGGAGAAATGTCTACTTAAATCCTTTGAATAGAGGGGTGCAGTGGTACATGCCTGTAATCCAAGTGGCTCAGGAGGCTAAGGCAGGAGGATCGCAAGTTCAAAGCCAGCCTCAGTAATGGTGAGGTGCTAAGCAATTCAGTGAGACCCTATCTCCAAATAGAATGCAAAATAAAGCTATGGATGTGGCTCAGTGGTTGAGTGCCCCTGAGTTCAATCCCTGGTACCCCCTGCAAAAAAAAAAAAAAAAATCCTTTAACTATTTTGACTTGTGTCATTTATCCCAAAGACCCATCTTGGTCCTAAAGCAGGGTTTTTAAACCTCATCATTATTGATATTTTCAGTTGCAAAATTCCTTGTGGAGGCTGGCTTGAGCAATGTAGGATGTTTAGTAGCATCCCTGGCCTCTATTCACCAGATGCTAGTAGCAATACCCACATAGTAATCAAACTATCTCCAGACATTGCAAAATAACTCTTGTGGTGTTTGTGGGGAAATCTCCTGTAATCAAAACCACTGCTATAAATGATCCTTCTGAAAAACTTAGAAACATAACTCAGTTTCAGTGGAATAGTAGAGATAGAAGCCAGTCTGAGTGGGTTGAAGATGATATAAAAATGTAAAAAAAGTGAATAGATCCTATGAATATGAACTGCCCTTCCCAAATCTGATTGTTCATGAGTTAACTGACCATATAAGAGATAAATATCAAGGCACAAATGAGAATAAGTTGATATTATGAAATAAACAATAGTTTAACACAACAAAATAAAGAAGTTATAAGACAATATATGAAACAATCTAGAAATGATATGGTTTCTAAGAAGGAAAATTTACTGTGAGCTGGTCTTTGGGGCAGAACTTAACCCTCCCATGCATGAAGTACAAATAACTGTTAGGCAAGCTCTTGGTTTCATTTATCATGCTAGTCTCATCTCTTATTGGACACATCTGTATATCTATCTTAGACACAGATTTCATAGTTTCAAGGAATGGCACTCACTAAGTTAGCTCTTTCAGAAGGGTGATTTCTGGGGTGGAGAATGCAAAGGATTATCTTATAAAATCCACAGAAAGCTGAAAAGCATGCCTCAGCAAAAACAAGAATCAGGGCAGCTTTGAGAAGCCCTCAGAAGGGACATTCACTCCATTTATTCTAATACTTTGCCTACAGCTCAGCTCTTGACCCATTTAGCGTCCATCTGTTCTTCTTATTCTTTTTGTGTGTATGTGATACTGGGGACTAAACCCAGGAACATTCCACCTCCAAGCTATATCCCAGTCAATTTTTTAAAAAATTTATTTTAACATAGTCTCACTAAGTTGCCCAAGATGGCCTCAAACTTGAGATCCTCTTGCTTCAGCTTCCTGAGTTGATGGTATGCACCACTGCACCCCACTCTTATTCATGAATGAAGAAATATGAAGATATGAGAAACCACTGAAAAAGCAATGACTTGGTGCTCTCCCTCTTTTGAGACCAGGTTTCACTATGTTGCCCAGGCTGGTCTTAAACTCCTAGACTCGAGCAATCTTTTGACTTCAACCTCCCAAGTAGCTGGACTACAGGGACATGCCACAATGTCCAGGTTGACTCTCTTAATCAGGTGTCCCAACACAATTTTCCTGGGCTAAGGGGTAAAGCAGTTTTCATAAAAGGGGTAGGGTGTGATGACAGAGAAATAAAGAAATAGGGCCATATCATAGATCCTTAAGAAATTCTAATTCCATAGAGATTTTCTCCATTCCCCACCCCCACCATTATCTTCTAAAATATTTACTTTACTGCCCCTCAAAACACACAAAACACCTCACAAAACACCTATGGTTTGCCAACTAAATACACAGTTATCACCACTAATCTCTTTCCTTCAGTCCACATAGCACTGTGGGGGTTTTTTGTTTTGTTTTGTTTTGTTTTTGGATACTGGGAATTGAATCCAGGACTCTACACATGCTAGGTAGGTGTTCTGTCACTGAACTATATCCCCAGCCCAACAGCACTGTGTTTTTGACTTCAAGTTCCCTGACTTCAGAAACAGGATGGAGGACAAATTGCACATAGTTGTTTCTATTTAATACTGATAGTAGGCAGACATCATCTAAATGGAGATGGGCTATTTTAATAAGAGAAATATAATACATATGGGGAGTAGTGTCTGAATCTGCTTTATCCCAATTGTCCCCATAGTTGGGAACAAAGACTATATAGAGTTGTCAGGAGATGATACTTTTCACTAGTTAATAAAGAGATGCCCTGCCTTCGCAGTCTATTAATTAAGAAGATAATCAGTGCAAGCTTGGAGTTTGGTATTTGAAACTCAAAGGCAATAAGATCAGAACACTACTCAGATTTTTTTCTTCATAAAGAAATGAATAACAAATTAGGGCCTCAGAATTAGAGTAATCACATTTTGAATGATTTCTCCTGAGCATGCTTTTAATAACCTGTATGTGTTGGGTAAGAAGAACAAAGAAAGGCAAAGTTAATTACTCAGGAAAAACTTCATCAACGAATTTTGGTCACCTTACCCTAGGGTTTCTCAACCTTGCTACTACTGATATTTTGGATTAGACAATTTTTTGTTGTAGGATTGTCCTGTGCATGGTAGGATGCTTAACAGCATTCTGGTCTCTAACCATTAGATACCAGTAGTACCCCTCCAAGTTGTGACAACCAAAAATGTCTCCAGACACTTAAAAATGTCCCCTGTGGGGAAAAAAATCACCATTATTGTAAACTACTGAATTAAATACTACCTTCCTTCTCACTCCCTAGCCTCTAGGGCCTTCTAGGTTTTGCTGTTTGAAACCCTCAGAACAAACCAGGTGAGATGGCACACACCTATAATCCCAGTAACTTGGGAGGCTGAGACAGGACATTTGCAAGTTTGAGACCAGCCTCAGCAAATTAGCAAGGCCCTCAGCATCTTAGTGAGACCCTGTCTCAACATTTAAAAAAAAAAATAAAGAGGTGGCCGGGATGTAGCTCAGTGGCAAAGCGCCCCATGTTTAATCCCAGTACCTAAAATAAAATAAAATAAATCCTCAGAACAAAACATCTCATACTAATGCCACCTATATTTTTCAGGGAATTATTTGAAAACAAATTGAGTGGATCAAAATGATTTATCTGGATAACAGAAGGGTCTCATTGCCTTTCTGTATTGAAAAGTAGTAGACAACAAGAACAAAGGAAGATCTAATGAAAGTATTTATTTGAGGCAAACATTTGACTTATATTTAATGTCCACAAAATCCTTAGGTGCATTATTAGCCTTATTTTATTGTGGAGAAAACTGAGGCTAAAAGAGGTCAAAACATTTGCTCAAGAACACAGTTTTTTAATTTTGTGGTGGAGGTAGAAGCCTGACATCATGCATTTACGCATATTGCCTGAGTTTAGGTACTTAAATTGCCAGATGCCAAATAAACCAAGGTGACCACTTTTTTTAAAATTTGGGGGCTGGAGCTGTAGCTCAATGGCAGAGCATTTGCCTAACATGTGTGAGGCACTGGGTTCGATCCTTAGCACCACATAAAAATGAAACAAATAAAATAAAAGCATGCTGTCCATCTACAACCACAAAAAAATTTATATATATATATATATATATATATATATAAAATTTTTCAGGGGTTGAGGTTGTGGCTCAGTGGTAGAGCACCTGCCTGGCATGTGTGAGGCATCAGGTTCAATCCTCAGCACCACATAAAAATAAATAAGATAAAGGTATTGTGACCATATACAACTAAAATAAAAATTTTAAAAATATATAATTTTTCTTTTTTTAAATATAATTTTTCTTATGGAGAGTTTCAGACTGATACAAAATTAGACAAAATCATACATTGCCATTTGAACTACTCACATACTCCCCACCTCGCCTCAACAGTGATCAACTCATGACCAATGTTGCCTCAACATTACTGACATTTGGGGTGGTATAATTTTTTGTTGTGACATGCACACACACAAGGCCAGGCCAGGCCAAGGTCTTACTGATTCGACTGGCAAAAGTACAACAAGTCATTTTTAGATTCAGACAGTTTATTACTTACATAGACAGCAAAAGAAACAGTAGCTAATGCTGCCAGTTTCTCATAGTCTTATCTTCACACACTGAAAAAGATAACACAGAAACAAAATGGGCCAGATGACTCCCACACCCATTGCTCAGGGGCCCACTGTAGGCCACAAGTAAGTGGATTTCTATCTATAACTGTATACTGAGAGGAGCAGGGTAGGTACCCCCCCTCCCAACAGAATGGAAGGGGTGATTAGAAACTACCTCATAACAGCATTTCAAGGGAGATAAGGAAGGGTGTGAGAGATGGCCCTGAAACAACTCCTCACAGGCCTTCCATTCTTTCCTGTGCCAGGAGGATCACATTCTCCAGCACTCACATGAACTGTACCTCAAGCCTCTGCCTGCATGACCCAAAGTTGTCAGAGGACCAGGCAGGGCCAACCCCCTCTAGTGGAGGAGTGCCTTGTGCATTATAGGATGCTTAGCTGTGGCCTTCACTCACTAAATGCCCGCAGCACCATCCTTCAAGTTGTAACAAACAAAAATGTCTCCAGATACTACTAAATTTATTTTGGGGAAAAATTGCACCCAATTGAGAATCACTGATCTAGAGCTATATCCACTGCCCACATCCAAACAATATATTTCATGTGCAAATACTACAGTATATACTTTTTTTTTTTTTTTTTTTCAGTACTGGGGATTGAACCAAGGGATAGTCTACCAATGAGGTACATCCCTGGTCCTTTTAGTTTTTATTTATTTATTTATTTTGGTATGGGCTTGAATCCAGGGGTGCTTAACCACTGAGCCAAATCCCTAACCCTTTTATTTTTTTAGTTTGAGACAGGGTCTCACTAAGTTACTGAGGCTGGTCCTGAACTTGAAATCCTTCTGCCTCTGTCTCCCGAGTCACTGGGATTACAGGTGTGTACCACTGTGCCTAACTACAGTATATACTTCTAAAAATTGGAAAATATAAACATAATAATACCATTATTATACCCCCCAAATTAACAATTTCTTCATGTATTCAGAAATTGTTCAGATTCTAATTGCCTCACAAATGATGTTTTTATAGTGTTTGAATTGGGATACTAATAACATACCCACACATTATGACTAATTGATGGTTTTTAAATCTCAATCCATAGGTTTCTTGCACATTTTTTTTTGGTTGAAGAAACAAAGTTTTTCCTATAGAGCTTCTCACAACTTTGATTTTACTGATTGCTTCCCCATTGTGTTAAAATATGTTTTATTCCTTCTGTATTTTTTGTAATTTAGTCTCAGATCAAGAGGTGGGATCAAAGCCAGGTTCTATTTACTTGAAAGTCATATTTCATACATAGTGCAGAAGTCCAAAATATTTAGGGTGGTCTTTTTGTCATCTTATAAGTGGTTAATGCTCAGAGCATAGATCTAATAATTCATTGGGGGTTAGGAAGCAGGGATAATTCATTACGTTCTTCATTATTTTCTTATCTGCTTCATTACTCATTCTGAGATACTCCTATTTAGACAGTTTGTATAGGAAAGGTAAGATGAATGTCTGATTCCTTCTCTGTAGTTTCCAGTTTTCAAAGTAATGCATTTGTTTTCTAGAACCCACCAAAGTTTTAGGGGTTCTCCCCCACCTATAGTACTGTGAACTCATGGGCTTAAATATATCTAATGGGTTTCAGTCCATTGCAGTTCTTATCCTTATTGATACCTAAACTTTCCATCTTTCACAGGAATCTCTTCAAGATGTCTCATAAGTCCTTTTGACAATTTCTGTCATTTTAAAAAAGTATACACACACACACACAAAGTATTGTTATATCCACATTCTTACTTGGTAAACCCCTGTACTTACTATATTTTTATAATTTCTTTACAACGGTATTAAAGCGTGAACCTCAGGCAACATCTGCCAACTTGATCAAAATTCAAATTGAGGGACCTTACTTGACCTACTGAGTTAGATCCTCTGGGCCCTAGAAAACTATGGTTAACAAATGCTACAGGTGGTTTCTATGCACATTAAAGCTCTAGAACCTTTGCTCTACAATAATTTACTTCAGAGCCTAATTTTGGGTATCTAATGTTTTCCACTTTAAGACAGGGTCACAAGGATTATCTCATCCCCTTTAAGAATCTCCCACCACAATAGGCCACTCTCTGTTCTTATTCCTTCCAAACACATCTTGGAAGGAAGTGTTTCTGATATTTTTGAAACAACTATAAGTCAATGAATGTCTGACATGTTTATGACAAATCTAAATTATACCTCTTTGGATCTAACAATTTAGATATAATAACTGGTTCTCAGTTATTGATTAGTTGAGTTGTCATGATGGAAATTTCAAAAGACTTATTCCAAACGGTTTTTTGTTTGTTTGGTGGGGGAGTACCTGGGATTGAACTCAGGGGCACTCGACCACTGAGACACATCCCCAGCCCTATTTTGTATTTAGAGACAGGGTATCACTGAGTTGCTTAGCACCTTCCTTTGCAGAGGCTGACTTTGAACTCTCAATCCTCCCATCTCAGCCTCCTGAGCCACTGGGATTACAGGCACCTGGCCCAAATGTGTTTTGAACAATGATGATATTACATGTGCTAGGGACTGCTATGGTTCACTGCTCATGGTTTTACTCCTTTTGAGTTTCTATGGTTGAGTGGTAGTATAAGTTTATTCAAACCATTTTGAATAAAGTATTATTTTTCTTTGAAGCTGTGCTTATCTCATGCTGTCTTGATTACTTAGGAGAATATTTTACTATAAAAGGATGGTTTCTGAGGAGGCCCATTGGCTACATTACTCTCAAGTACCTGTGGGTGAGCCATTTGACATAGTCTCTCACCTGGCACTTTAGTAGTAGACTAGGTGTGTAAAAGGATTGTATTTGGACATATTGAAGGTTTTTACCTAGCCAGTTTCTTGGGACACATACACAAATAAGGCTTCTCTTGATGCAAACAAAATTGTCTTGAAAAAAAGCATTGTTTGGGGATCAAAATCCATATGTTAATAAAGCCTCTTATCTGTGCTTTACCACAGTGGTTCTGAACTTTTAAAAGTCCTGATGCTGCACCCCGGCTCAATGAGACCAGAATCTGTAGGGTGTAGAAACTAGGACTCAGTGATATTGAACTCACCAGGTAATTCTAATATACAATCAAGGTTGAGAAACGTAGGGAGTGAAGACAATAAGATACTTCATTAAGACATATCAGACCCCAAAAGTATTAGATTCTCTTTTTTTCAAAAATAGGATATTTAGGCCTGGCCCAGTGTGGCACGTGCCTATAATCCCAGCTAATTGGGGGAGCTGAGGCAGGAGGATCTCAAATTGAGACCAGCTTGGACAACTTATTGAGACACTGTCTCCAAACGAAATATAAAAGGCTGGGGATATAGCTCAGTGATAGAATGCTTGACTAGCATTTTCCAGGACCTGGGTTCAATCCCCAGCACCACATACAAAAATATGGTATTTGGTATACTTGTGGGCTTTTGGAAAGATCATTTCTTGCCTGCATCACCCATTATTATTCAGAGATGTACATGTCACCCACAGAGAAGCAAACACAGTGAATCCAGTTCTGGTTACATTGCAGAGGAAGAATCCATCAATGCTACTTTTTGAAAGATTAAAGAATGTGAAAGCATTTGTTTTTTTTTCTGTTAGGGATGGAACCCAGGGCCTCAGGCATGCTAGATAAGCACTCCGCCAATGTTCTACATCCCCAGCCGTGGCATCTTCTTAAGTGTGTTTTGTAATGACATTCTGCTTTGGCATCTACTGATTGAGTCAGATATTAAATTTATAGGGGCTTAATAAAAGCTTTTATCTAGCTAGGTTGTATCATTAAATGTCAAACAAACTAAATGAAAAGCTTTCAACATGAAGGCTATCCAGAGAGCAAAATGATTAGAGTGTTGCAAATGTTGAGATACCAAAGCAGCAGGCAATGTACCTGGACTTTGAAGTCCCACAGCCCTGAATTGGAAACTTGGCTGTTACTAACCATCTCTGTGACCTTGGGCAAATTATTTAATGTCTCTAAGTACCACTTGTTATCTGCAAATTGGGCATGATGCCTGTATCTGACAAGGAGTAGGGATTCATAAATTACTAAGTATTAAAATCATAATCTACTTTTTGTTCAGAATATCTGGAGGTCCAGCTCATGCTAAGAAAGGTGTGGTAGGTGGAATAACAACCTCTCAAAGATGTCTGTTAATGGTCCCAAAGTTGTCAATATGTTACTTTACAGATGTGATTCAGTTAAAGATCTTGAGGTGAGAGCGAGTGTCCTGGTGAGCCTAATGTAATCACAAGGGTCCTTTTAAGTGAAAGAGGGAAACAGACAACTTAGAAGATGAGACTGTGAAAGAGGGAAACAGACAACTTAGAAGATTAAGACTGTTATAGCAAAGGCTAGCATGATGCAATTGCTGGTTTTGAAAATGGAATAAAGTGGGACATGAGCCAAGTAATGCAGGCAGCCTCTAGAAGCTGGAAGGGAAATGGATTCTCCCTTAGAGCCTCCAGAAGAAATGCAATTGTGTCAATACATTGATTTTAGCTCACTGAGACCCATTTCAGACTTCTGACCCTGGTCCACACTTATGATAATAAACCTATGTTGCTTTTAGACACTAACTTTGTAATAAATGGTTGCAGCAGCCATATGGACCTAATACAGAAGATTAAACCAAATCTTTACAAGATGAAGAGTCACTTTGGAGACCAAATCTTCAAAATCTATTAGTACAAATCTAAGGATTATAATAATAGTTTAATTGTGAATAAATGTATCCATCCTGGCATTAGATAGTCTTCATTATTCAACTGGCCATTTGAATTCATTGGTGTCACATTTGGAAGGCTACAGGCAAAATCCTTAGGATCCTGCAGTATTTGCTACAGTGCTAGGAAAGTGAGCCTAGTGGTTCAGCAAGAAGGAATAAAAGTGGATATGGCGGGGCTGGGGATGTGGCTCAAGCGGTAGCGCGCTCGCCTGGCATGCGTGCAGCCCGGGTTCAATCCTCAGCACCACATACAAACAAAGATGTTGTGTCCACTGAAAAACTAAAAATAAATATTAAAATTTAAAAAAAAAAGTGGATATGGCAGATCAATAACCAAGAAAGACAACTCTTTAACAGTATATGAACAGGTGTAAATGTGGTTAACCATTCTGGAAGACATTTGATAACAGTATCAAAAAGCATGTACCAAAAGCTTTAAAAAGGCAAGTACTCTGAGTCAGCAACTCGTAAGAAAATTCATCCTAGAGGAAAAAACCTGGATTAATATGCATATCATTCACTTACTTAAAAAATCCTTTCATGGTTTCTGTAATTGCTTATAGATTAACACCTGGGGATACTGAAGGGCAACAGCAGTATATCCATTTATGTTGAATAATTAAGACTGGCAGGTGTTCATACCCATCATAGCTTGGTATGGACTTGAACCTGGTTAGATTATTAACCTCTGAAGGTCCCTCAACCACTTTTGGTACATTTGGTCTTTTTTCATTAAAATCACCGTAAGAGTGATTGTCACTATCTGTTTCAGTGTTAACTTGGTGCCTGGCCTTGTACATTTATCACCCAATTTTGTGAGTTAAGTAAATTAATTTTTAATATATGTGTGAAATCAAGCCATTGTTAAAAATCACCTACAGTCTTACTTATCTACTGACATCAGATAGTATATTTGGCATGTTGTGAATTCAAAGAATGCTCAAAGACAAGTAAGAATCTTTATCCTTTTTTTTTTTTTTTCCTGTTGCATTATGAGTTTGTCATATGTCTGGACCCAAACCCTAAGGAGGAGGAACCAAAATTTTACACAGCATTCTTGAGTATGATGGCGGCTGCATTTGGAGTTTTGATTAAACTGCACTACATGTGTGATTATTACTTGTAAACAGATGATTAGATATTAATTAGACAATAAGTGATTGTAAAGCACTTAGAAAATAAAAGTGTTTATAAATACCACCAAGTAATAGCAACAATAATTCTTTACTGACTACACAGCTGCTAATGTCAGTTAGACTGATTTATTCCAGCTAAGGGCAACTTTAATTTATGTCAAAAAAAAACCTCTGCCATCATATCTGTTTTGATACAGCAAAACAAAATATATTTATAACCATTTTATCATCAACATTTAGATAAATACATCTCATTTTGATTAGAAAAACATCTTTAAATACCTTCTCAAACACAGGTACAACCATCATAGTATGGTGTCCTTGAGTACTAAGAATTCAGGACCTCCTTATTGCTTGTCTTTCTTACGTCAAATATTTTAAATATTAGATGTAAGAATTTATTTTCATTTATGCAGTAAGTTTTTCATATTGCGTCTGTTCAATTTCTCCCCAGCACATTACAACTGTGTTTGGAATTGATAAATTTTGGTCAAATGGATGAGTGAAGGTCATTTTTTTTGGCTATTATAAAAGTGGAAAAAGAATAAAATACATTTAAGAATGAAACAAAAACAGTTTCCATTTTGTCATTTTTCAAAAAAAAAAGTTTTGAAGCTCTATTATATCTCACCATTAATTTTTCTCCTAATGGCCGTTATGGGTCATGGCCCTGTATACATGCAATTCTTAATCCACTGATGAATCTGGCAATGCTACCTTGTTAATTTTTAAGTCATAAGTAAATGCAGGCACCTACAATGAATCCAGATGCTCGTATGCATGCACAGATTTGAAATGAACTAAATGAATAAAAGTGAAGAGTTCTTCATGTTTCATGCATTCAGAAGAAAAGAGGGGAGGGGTGATACTGAATGATGAGAAGTATATGAGTTAATAACCATGTTAATAAAGCAAATCTAACTATATCAAACAGTGGGGAGTGTAATATGGTGGAAAACTGTTCAACTTTGATTCGGGAGGCCTGGAATCAGGTGATACTTCTATCACTCACTGTATGACATTGCCATGTCATTTTATATGAATTGGTTTATTCATCTTAAAATTTTTAGTATTAAAATTTGGCAATCTCAGTGTGCTAATCTGATATAATTTAATATGTAAAAGTGCCACATGAGAGGTGAAATTGTTTCCGCTGCAAAATATTTTTTATTACCATGACTTTCCCAGAGTGAATGGAAAAGACATATGTACAAGTTTCATTACTTGGTATAATGGAGATTTTTCCAGACCATCAGGATTTTTTTTCTTTAGATGGGATCTTGCTATATTGCCCAGGCTGGTCTTTAACTCTTGGGCTCAAGTGATCTTCTTGCCTCAGCCTCCCAAGGAGCTGAACTACAGGTTACAGGTGCACATCATCATGCCCAGCTCACACTGTCAGGTCTTAGGTCCTAACTTTAAGCCACATCTGGAGAATGGGAGATGTGGCTCAAAAAATAAAAATTTGGGGCTCAGGATGTGGTTCAAGTGGTATCGTGCTCACCTAGCATGCATGAGGTACAGGGTTCGATTCTTTTTTTTTTTTTTAGGGGGGGGGGAGAGAGAGAGAGAGAGAGAGAGAGAGAGAGAGAGAGAATTTTTTAATATTTATTTTTTAGTTTTCGGCAGACACAACATCTTTGTTTGTATGTGGTGCTGAGGATCGAACCCGGGCCGCATGCATGCCAGGCGAGCGCGCTACCGCTTGAGCCACATCCCCAGCCCCAGGGTTCCATTCTTAGCACCACATAAAAATAAAGATATTGTGTCCACCTAAAACTAAAAAATAAACATTTTTTAAAAATAAAAATAAAATTTGGGGCTGGGGTTGTGGCTCAGCGGTAGAATGCTCACCAAGTATGTATGAGGTCCTGGATTGGATCCTCAGCACCATATAAAGATAAATAAAGGTATTGTGTCTATCTATAACTAAAAAGTATTTAAAAAATAAAAATAAAAATTTTAAAAGATGAAAAAATAATGAAATTCCATAAGAGGTAATACTGGTTTCTGGAAATCTTAAAATTCTTCTGTCAACTTTACCCTCTATTTTCCATCTTCCTCCCTTCTTTGTAATAAATTCCTTGTTTGGTAAACTTGAGACTGAGAAAAAAATGAAAAGTGGAAGAATAGTGGAATCAGGAGTGATGGTATCAGGGAAGGATTTGGAATAAATGTTTTACATGTGGCCTGAGTGATAAATTTTAAGAGCAGTATGGTATCTGGAATGGCATAAAAATTATAGCTAAATAATTTTAAATTTTTGATAGAATTGTCCTAACATTTTAAAACAATGTATATAAAATCTCCAGCTGCATTACTAAAGATTGGAAAATAGAATTTTTTTAAAAAAACTTAAAATTAATGCATTTTTAAAAGGCTAAAATATATTTATAGATTACCTTATGATTCACTTTTATCCATAAGTGATGAGGATGTGAAAGGTATTTTACCATTAAAAATATTAAAGCCAGGTGCTGTGGTGTACTGGTTCATGCCCGTAATCCCAGTGACTTAGGAGGCTGAGACAGGAGGATCATAAGTTCAAGGCCAGCCTCAACAATTTATCAAGATCCTAAGCAACTTAGTGAGACTCTGTCTCAAAAAATAAAGAGGGCTAGGGATGGTAAATCACCCTTGGGTTAAATCCTCAGAACCCACCCCCACCCCCCAAAAATTAGAACTTTACGATGGGGAACTGAAATATCCTCTTAGTCTGAGAGGACCCAAAGGTAGACCCCAAGGGAAGGATTCCAGTTTACGTAGTTTATTTGGTAGGCAATCCCAGGAAACACCCTCAGGAATGTGGGCAAGTGAGGCAAGGAAAGGAAGATATCCAGTACAGGTTCACTGTCAAGCAAGCTATTGGTGGCAATTGGAAGTTAAACCCACTGGGCAATTTGGGAGTAAAACATGCAATTTGCTTGAGGGCTGGGGGAGCAGAGGTAGTCATACACTGAGTTATAGGTCAAGAATTCTTTAGCTCTGCCTCTGCTGTGATGTTGGAAAGGCATCAGGCTCTAATGGTCAGAAAAAGCCCTCAGGCAGGGAGATGCAGGTGCTGGCAGTTGGCAATGGGCCAGGTGTTGACTACCATAGTAAGGCCTGAGGGGATTTGGACAAGGTTCAGACAGCATCTGCCCCAAAGAGATTTTAGTTCTCCTCTGCAGATCTTTGGGAATGGTATTTTCAACAATTTGATGTTAGTATGAAGACCACTGGTGGGAAGGATGATACATAATGATACATCTGTAATGTAGATCTCTTTTAAGTTTAAGTGAAGGTCTCTATAGCTCAGTTTCTGCATTTGCAAAGTGGGGCCACTACACTCATATGATCAAGTGTTGTGGGGGTGACAGGTAGTAAATACCTATCATAATGCTAAAAATGTAAAAGGTACTCAATAAATTGCAGAAACAATAATGGTGGTGCATGTTAGGGCAACACTGATGTAACAAAGTCTCACAGAAGGCATGTCCTACTTGAAGAGGTTACAGGACTCAGGAGCACTGTTTCCAAGCATTCTCTGGGGATTTTTCTGAGCAGCCTGATTCCAACATATTCCTTCTGCTAACTGGAGATAGGTCATAGCATTGTTCCTCAGCTTCAGCTTTCTTGTTTCCCCTCACTGAGATACATGCACCTTTCTATTTGCTCATTTGCTAACCAATTCTGCCTCCTCCCCATCTGAATACCCAGCCCTTTATTACTTTTGGAAGGAGGATAATATTCATTTTTTCTGACTATAAGAGTAATATATGCTCTCTTTCTTTTTTAAAATATTTGTTAGTTGTAGTTGGACACAATACCTTTATTTATTTATTTTTTATGTGGTGCTGGGGATCGAACCCAGGACCTCACACATGCTAGGTGAGCACTCTACTGCTAAGCCACAACCCAAGCCCACTAATATATACTCTTTTAAAATACTTTTATAGGGGCTGGGGTTGTGGCTCAGTGGTAGAGTGCTTACCTCACATGTGTGAGGCACTGAGTTCAATTCTCAGCACCACATATAAATAAATGAATAAAATAAAGGTCCATCAACACTAAAAATATTTTTTTAAAAATACTTTTATACATAGAAAAATTAAAAAGAAAACAAAAATCCTCAATAATCCCATAAGAAACAATCTTTTTGAGAAAAGTTTCTAAGTGGAATCCTTGGGACAAAAGGTATCAACATTTTAAGGGCTGTTAGCATATACTGACAAATGTCCTCTGAGGAGTTTTCTCTCTCTCTCTCTCTCTCTCAGTAGCAGGGATTGAACCCAGGAGCACTTGACTACTGAGCCACATCCCCAGCCCTTTTTAGATTTTATTTATAAGCAGAATTTCACTGAGTTCCTTAGGACCTCACTAAGTTGCTGAGGCTGGCTTTGAACTTTCAATCCTCCTGCCTCAGCCTCCTAAACTGCCAGATAATGGGCATGTGCCACTGCCACCTCACATGCTGAGCCTCTGTGGAGATTTTGTTAATACAGACATTGGTTTTGTATAATTATTACCATAATCAGAATACAGAACAATTCCATAACCCCAATAAACTCTTTCCTGCTATCCCTTTATATGTTACCTTACTGTAACCCCTGGAGGATTGTAGAATATGCAATTCCATAGTGTGGAATCAACTGGTCATTCTCAGCTAATTGTCTTGATAGTATTACAAGACTTCCAAGTTAAATAAAGTATTATTAAAAAGTTCCTAAATCAGGTAGCAGTATCAGCCAAGACTGGGCTCCAAAGTGGGTGGATCCAGTAAGGATCCTTCTCAAAGTGGTGCCTCAGTCTATTTCTGCCATTAGGATTGCAAGACATGCTGGGATTCAACCACTGGGTTGCTGGGAGAAGGACAGAAGAATCAAGGCTAGGCTAGAGTAGGATTAATGCTTCTGCAATTAGTTATAGGGCTGACCTTTAGGGTGGTTAGAAGTCCAAATTGAGAAGTTCAAAGACTTGGGATGAATAAGGGTCTAACATGGGTGATGTGATGAAGATACTCATTCTAGGCAAAAGTAGCCTCTTGGTTTGATGGGATAGGGGAAGATAGGGGGGAGAGGAAGAGAACAACTTTCCACTTTAAGGCAGAAAAGGCTGGGGGCATAAGGACATAGTCCAGGCTCTGGGAAAAGAGGGGTTCATAAGGACTCAGCTAGACATCAAAACTCAACTAAACAAACAGATGGAGAAGCAAGGCTTCTTTTCAAGAGAGGGAATCAGAGGACCAATGAGGAATCAAACTGGAAGTTCAGTGACCCAGAATACAATAAGTGAGGTGCTTTCAAAGGTGAATATATGATTCCAAGTCAGTGGTTCTCAAACTTCTAGTGTATGTCAGAATGTATCCCAAACCAAGAACTTTTGCTAGAACCCAGTTTCTGATTCAGTTGGTCTGGGGTGGAGAATGAAATTTTCTGACAAGTTGCCAGAATGGCTACTGTTCTTTGGAGGACCACCCTTTGAAAACCACTGCTCTAAGGCAAAGGAAATATTGAGATCGAATCTCACTCTCACATCACCCAGCATGGGTGAAAATGGGGCTCTCAAACAATGCAGGGCTTGGCCCTTCCATGTTGATTAGCTTCTTAAAGTCAAACCTGTACCTTGAGGTATTTTGTGTTTCTAGGAGGACAAATAAGGTAAGAAGAAAATGGCCTCTCTTCAGATGACCCAAACATCACTGGAATTTATGCATTACTGAAGTTCTCTTGAGCATAGATAATATACTATCAGGTGACAACACCTTGACAATGTGATAGGATCTATAACCATAAAACTATATAATTCTCTGATGCAATATTCATTTCCTTCTTTTAGGGCTAGCCTTCTTTGCTTATTTGAGGAGTAATAAAAATAATGTCCTTTTATGTTAGCATTGCACATTCTAATTTACAAGGTGTTCACATGATATCTCATTTGATCTCCCACAATTCTATAAGGGAAGCAGTGTTGGTATTTTTATCCCAGGCACTTATTAAAACTGTAAGATTCAAGGGCTGGCTCAGCAATAGAGCACTCGCCTAGTATGTGTGAGGCATTGGGTTCAATCCTCAGCACCATATAAAAATAAATGAATAAACAAACAAATAAATAGATAAATAAATAAATAAATGTATTATGTCCAACTACAATTTAAAACAAAATTTAAAAACCCTGCAAAGGGGCTGGGGTTGTGGCTCAGTGTTAGAGTGCTCGCCTCGCACGTGCGAGACCCTGGGTTTGATCCTCAGCACCACATAAAAGTGAATAAGTGAAATAAAGGTATTGTGTCCAACTATAAATAAATAAATAAAACCCTGCAAAATCCAGCACCTCCACAGACCTACTGCATCTGGTCTGGGGTCTGGTGTGGGGTCAATAATTAGCATTTCTAATAAGTTCCCTGGTGATGCTGATGTTGGTGCTGCTGGTCTTGGACCACACTTGGATAAAAACCACAACTACAGAAAAAAATGAAACATTTAAAAGTCTAGGGACTTGTCTTAAGAGGACTCCATCGTGGGTTCTTTTTCTACTATACCTGCTGCAACCCTACTCCCCCACCCAATCTTTCAAATGCCAGCTCCATTACTTGGGAGCTTTGAGTCCCTGAATCATTATGCTAAGTTGCAATTTCCTCACCTGTAAAATGGGGATAATAATAGGATCAACTTCTTCAGGTTCTTATGAAGATTAATTAAGATCTAAGTAAAGTACTCAGCACTCTGTGCTTGTGCTTAATAAATGCTACAGATTATAACTTTTATTAATATTGAACGTATGACATTTTACTAGAACAAATACCTTTGTAAGTTCTTTCCTTTGAGTGTATATCTTCAGAATACTCCTCTTAAAATGTGAATGTTCCCAGACAATTTAAACTTTCAGGTACATAATTTTTAACATTCCTTCTGGGATGTTTTTCTGAGTGCCAGGAGCATTTGGCTGAGAACAGAGTGCTTAGGAAATAAGACTGCTAAAATGGGAGCAGAGGGATAATAGACCAACACATGGAACAGTATATTCAAGGACAAACAATAGCTAGATTTCTTCAGAGGGGTAAGAGTGGCTGACAGGAAGCAGTTGGTGAGGGTGGCCAGAAGTGGCAGGCAGGCTGTCAAAGACAATCTACCTCCTTCAAAGTGGATCCTAGGGTAGCCCCAGGGATAGACTCCAGGGCTACATCAGTCCACAGGGGGATCTGCTCCTGTTCCTGTTGCATGCAATCCAGGGGGTGAACATTCAGGTGCCCACAGTGAATTCCCTGAGAGATCCTTGGAGGCCAGCTGGCAATTGGCACAGTGAATTTGGGCTCAAAAGTGCCTTTGTCCTCAGGGTGACTTCTATTTGGCAAATACTCTGGCTATAGCACATCATACACTCATGCCAAGGACCTGGTCTTTTTTTTTTTTTTTTTTTTTTTTTTTAGTGAAGGTCTGTCATGTTCTTTCTAGAGGCATCCTAGGTCCCTCAGGAAGTGGTTTTATTTTATCTGGGTAGTGAAACCCGGGTCCCTTACCCAAAATGGACCGAGACCTTTGCAGAAGAATTAAATAGAAGAAACAAAAGCAGCAAGTTCGGCCCGTGGGTACGGTTGGCCAGCCAATGGGGCCTGGCCGCTCCCCGCTGGAGTGGTACTATGATGACAGTAGCCAACCAGCGCGCTCCATGCAAATGAGGATACTGTATCCCGCACCAGCCGCTCCAGTGCCTTCTGGTTGTTATAGTGATAAACTGAGGCCTTGCCTCTTTGCTTCTCGGAGAAAGAAAGGGGCGGGAGAGGGGGGTAACCTCTTTACTTCCCCCAGGGAAGAGAGAAAGAAGGGAAGAAGGGGGATGGGTAGGGAAGAGAAAAATACGTGACAAAGAAAACATTCTCTGCTTGGGAGGCGACTCCCAGAGGGTGTAGAGCTGGAGGGAGCATTCGCTGGCCATGCCAGTACTTACCACTGATGCTGAGTCAGAAACAGGTATCCCAAAATCCCTTTCCAATGAGCCTCCCTCAGAAACCATGGAGGAAATAGAGCACACATGCCCACAGCCTCGACTGGTAAGTAAAGACAAAGGATGCAAATGTATGCGTGGCTATGGCACAAAAGAGTTCCTTATGCGCCCGCAGCCAGAGAGGAAAACGATGCTTAGAGGATTTTCATGTAAATGAGAATGGAGCTACCACCTAATCCTTCTCAGCTGTTTATACTTAGCTTCTATACCGGGCGCTGCTCTCAGCTTACAAAGCATTATTGTATTGGCTGGGTAGGAAACGGGCTGCTTGGGATATGCTGTTTTTTTTTTTTTTTTTTTTTTTTTGTGCTTTGGGAGGAGGGGATGGCCTTTTTCCTTTTAGGTGTATTCTCGTTCGGAGGTAAAAATCCTATAGTGCAAATTTAAAATGGTTTTCTCTACGCAAAGCTTGGAACGAGTCCCTTGTTAAGTTCTAAATTCTAGCTCAGGAATGATTCGGTCCTCAACTCATCTTCGTGCCTAATGCCAATTTTGTGCCTAATGCCAATTTTGGAAGCATAACTTACCCCCATTTGTTAAAAAAAATCAAAAATAAATAAATAGGGGTCTTTCTGCATGATATTTAGAAATAACAGGCATTTAAAATGAATTGTAAAGATTTCCGGAGTGTGCGATGAGGGTTTCTATTCAGATAGTGGAAACCTGGGGAAGCTACATTTATTTAGAATGGGGCTGCATGCCTTTAATAATGAAAGTGTAGAAACGGGGCACTCAGAGCTTCCATCCATCTCAGTAACCAGTATTCCAAATTTGATGAGTTCCTCTTCCGGCATTGGTCATGATCCCTTAACTAGATGTGGAAGTTCCTTCTCAACCATCTCAGCATGTGTGCTCAAGGAATCAAAAACATCAAATAAGTGGTGAGTTTTCTGTGGCTTGAAGTCTTGCGGAACTTGAGGAGATCTTTCTTTGAGCCCCCAAGTCCAAGAGACACACTAGAACTATCCTTTATAATTTTCTCTCAAGTTAAAAGGTGCAATATTTTGATTGGCTGTGAAGTTTGACCTGGGGAAGAGTTTTTTTTTTTTTTTTTTAAAGGATTTTGTGGTGTAGCCCCAAATAAGGGCTTACTGATGTCAAAGCCATCCCATCATGGAATTGTCATTTCTTAAGGGTTAATGAGGGTTCAAAAGCAGGTTTAGAACCACTTCCTAAAAAACAGTAAAACCAAGTTATATTAGAGCCCTGTGGGGTTTTTATTCATTATGTTTCTAATTTTCTTAGGGAATTTTAATATTAACTGCTTCCTACGCCTTTGGATAGTTACTGAATGACATACACAATGTAGAATTCATGTTCTTATGGAGTATAAAATATCCCAATAAGTTTGTTAACTGAGGCATTCCTTAGAGCTAACAAACAACTCATGATTTAGCATTGGAAAAAATGGCTACTAAAATTATGTTGCAAGATCATCCAGAATGTACTTTTAAGTAAACTTCATGTTCAGATTTGGATCTCATACTTTTCAGAGATAAAGGGCAAGGGAGAGACAGGTGGCTCCATATTATGTATCATTTTGCTTCATTTGTCTGCTTCTTTTTCTTCCCTTTTCACTTAGTTATTCTGTTCCTTGGTTGCTTCTACCTGAGAAAGATGGGCAGAGGAAATCAAGGGAAGAAAGTTCAAGTTGCTTTCCACTTTCACTTTTGACAGCTCATCCCAGGGGGTAACTCAAGAACCACATAAAGGTTGCAGTTTACACCCTCACCTCCTACTCAATTTTGAAATGGGGAACAGGTTCAGAGAAAGTGACTTCCCCCAAAGGTCACATTGCCTTGAAAGAGCAGAGCTAAGAATTGAACCCAAACGATTTTTAGATCTTTCCCCTTAAAAGACACTGCTTTCCACACACCAAATCCCCAACCCCAGTACTAGGGATCAAACTCAGGGACTTGTGCATGCTAGGCTCTACCACTGAGCTACATCCCCAGCCCTACAAAACACTCTTGAGATACATTCCCTTCCCATGTTTTGGTTGTTCTGGTTGAAAGTAAGTGAGTGAGAGAGAGAGAGAGAGAGAGAGAGAGAGAAAGTGTGTGTGTGTGCACGTGCGTGCGCACACACACAAGATCAGGTATTACAGGGATGTATAGAAATTGAACTGTTGAAACAATTGCTTTGACCTACTTTTGATTAAAATTTTCCACAATGTTCATCATTATTGTGCGCTACTGAAATTGGTTCTGTTTAAATAGGTACTTGCAACCAATTTATAAACAACCACTTAATCTTTAAAGCACCTTTTCTCTTATTAGCAAACTTTGATCGCTGTAGGGTTGGTTATATTTTGACTTTAGATTTACATATGATAACTGAAGTATCCTTTGCTAGTGATTTTACCTTAATAACTAAGGCACATGCTCACTACTTTAAAGTTTGTTGACAGTGTGTGGCACATGAAAATGAGAAGTTAGTTTTTTGTGGGTTTTAAGAGTTTCTGTTGATTTTGTAGCTTTGCTAATATCTTCATTTTTTTCAAATTCTATTAATCTTGTGTTTCTCCTGATACCCAAGCATCTCTCTCCTGATCACATGGGGGTCACACCATCCATGGCCATAAACAGGTATGGCTACTGAGTGGCTTAACTAACTTTGGAAAGTGCCTAAAGGATTGGAGAGGGGCCTGCTTAGGAATGAAACTCCACACTTAGATTTCCCTTCAGACATCAGATTCCTTCTCCCAGTTGTCGAAGTGAAGAAGAAAGCCAGCATCCTTGAGTAAACAAGGTTTTAAAGAATTCTATATTTTATATCCATGTAAATAGCATATTGATGATATTGAGGATACAATTAAATCATATTTCAAAGGGAAACTTTTGTGAACAGAATATGTGTATTTTCCCAGGTACCTTAAAAGAAAGGAGAGTGGCAAATAGAATAAAATAACACTGCTAAAGACATTAGAAAGGGGCTGGGGATGTGGCTCAAGTGGTAGCGCGCTCGCATGGTATGCGTGCGGCCCGGGTTCGATCCTCAGCACCACATACAAACAAAGATGTTGTGTCCGCCGAAAACTAAAAATAAAATATTAAAATTAAAAAAAAGACATTAGAAAAAGGCCAAGTATGGTGGCACATGACTGTAATTTTAGCTACTTGGGAGTCTGAAGCAGGCGGTCACAAGTTTGAGATCAGCCTGAGTAACTTAACCAGACACAGTCTCAAAAGAAAATATAAAAAAGAATAGGAATGTGAGTCAGTGGTAGAGTGCTTGCCTACCATACACAGAGACCTGGGTTCCATCCCCAGTGCCACACGCACACATATACACATGAGAAAAGTAGTAACAAAATCATTTAGGTTTTATGATAGAGCCTGTATTTAAGTAATGTAATCTTGTTACTCTTATCTCCTTACCATGGTGTTCTGGCTTGAGATGTCTCTGAATACTCTATTTTCCATTGTTATAATGCATATTCTTAATATCTGACTGGTTTTCTGTTCTTCAATATTTTCCTGCTTGAACATGATGCAAGGTGACTCATAAGCTTGACAGTCAAGAAAAGAAACTGAGTGACCTTGGGTGATATGATGTAATCTAACTCCTGAGGAATAAGGACTCCTTGTGGGCAAGGACTATCCTCATATCTCCCCAGGCCTCTGATTATGCCTAGAAAAAGCCTCTGAGCCAAGTAGGCACTCCATAAACCCTTTCTAATAAGGCCTAGCCACCCTAAAAGCTGTCTGCTTGAGAATTTGGTTAATGACCTTGGTCAAGTTCTTCTAGGGGTGCATTCTTCCATCAGAAGGAAGTTGTAATTCTAGCCTGCAATAGTCACTTCCATGAAGATGGATGTGCCACAGATCAACTGAGAAGGCCTTGGAAATAAAAAAAAAAAGGGCTGGTTCAATATGCCACGTTAGCAGGAGTTCATTTTGGGCTTCACTTCAAAGTGGAGCAGTGCCAAGAGACTGCTGTCTTGCAGAAGGCGCATTATGTCAGTTGGGATGTAGGATGCTGACCAGTAGTACTAAAAAAGATGGTTGGATTTCCAGACATTAGTAGCTTCCTTTACTAGTATCATCACCTATTTAGCCACTCAGAGCAGCATGCATTTTATAAGTGAGACATTCTCAATGTGCTGTATTGGTGAAAATAAACAAACATAAGCTTTTTTGGGCATTTACTGTGGTCAATGGGAATTCTGCCCAAGGTTATTATTAGACATCTTTCTGCTGGTCTCTGTTGAAATGCAACATCCATTTCTTACAAATTGATAATAGTCAAGTGTATCGAGCATGGAATCAATGAATTTGTTTCTTCCATTCTTTTATTAAATTTGTTTTTACTATCCCTCCAAACCCCCATCTGCCTCATGATAAACTTCTTGTGGAAAAAATAGACCTAATTCAAATATAAGATGGGTAGTTTCTTTTACTTTTGTGTTTGAGCATATAGAAATCAAAAGATACACATATCATCATTCAGGCAGTGAGGAAATGTTAAGGATTTCATGATGGAAAGCTTTATAAGGTAACAGAGTAAACTCCATTTCCTACCAACAGGATCCACAGTCAGTCAAGTGGGCAACAACTTCCAGACACAGCAAGGTGCTATGGAAAGATATAAAAGAGAATCCATAATCCCTGCCCTTAAAGATCACTTCCACTTAGTAGAAGACAGTGGTTTGTTATTTGGAAGCATGCCAAGATGCTGAGATCCCTAAGAGAGTCATTTTAAAGTTTGGCTCTAATATATTGGACTTTCTTAAAAGCTGTATTCTATTCACTGAGCAGAAATATTTCCCAGCAGGGAGGGCTCTGTTAACCTGATCCCCAAGTTAAGTCACTCCATCTGAAGAAAATATCCTGACCCAAAACAAATTTGGGGACATGGAAACAATCATTCTATTTCTGAGGGGCTCTTAAGCCCCTGTTGTGGGTGGCACTTTCCAACTTTTTTACAGCAGTGCTATGCAAAGAAATGCCATTGAAGCCACATATGTAATTTAAAATTTTCTAGTAGCCAGTTTAAAAAGTTAAAAAAAGACAGGTGAAATTAATTTAATAATGTATCTTATTTAATGCAATGTATTCCAAATATTATCATGTTGACATGCAGTCAATATAAAAATTATTAATGATAGATTTTACATTCTTTTCCTCATGCTGAGTCTGAAATCCAGTGTGTATATTATACTTGCAATACATTGCAAATGAGACTAGCCAATGTCAAGTGCTTACTGGCCACATGTAGCTTTAGAGGGATCTTAATCATCTGCCTGCCCAGTCCTGTTCAGGATGAGCTCTGAGGAGCAAAAACAACAAATGCTTTTCGTGTTGTACAATACACATATACATGTATGTCATCATAACTAAAACCAAACATCACTTTTCTTATTTCATATTTTGCACTCATATCTTTTCTGTTATCCTAATCTGTGTCATTTAGGAAGCTGTTAGAGTAATTTAAATGAGAGTTGATAAGTTTGAAGTTATGGTGGGGCAGTGGGGAAAAAGAGAGCTGGATGAATATGGGAGACATTAAGGGAGTAGATGAACCAGGACTTGATAATTGAGTTTGAGAGTGGGCCATGGTCAGTGAAGACTAAGTTTTCCAGTTCCAGTGAGTGGGTGCCGTCATTGAAATGGAAGAACTATGAGAGAAGAGTTTGTGAATGTTATGTTGGAAATACCATGAAGACTTCCACTTATAGGTGTCTGTTAATATTTTGTTCTGGAACTCTGGAGATCTAAATTTAGGAGACATCAGCATAGACCACATGGATGTGAAATTGAATCACTTTCTGGACTGAGAGGGAAGTGGATTGAAATGATTAGCAGGAAGAATGCTTCAGGATAATCCTACTACAGGTTTAATTCTAGAAAGTAACTGACCCTGAGCTATTCAGATTCTTAGAGGGGGGGGGGAATAGAAGAGCTGTAATTAAAGATATTAGAATCTTCCTTATATCTGCCTATCTCTACATGAAATCTGGTTAAATTAATCTACTTTATCCCAGAATCTTTCCAGGATGGAACTCCGAGGAAGACCATTTAAAGAGCCGATAGAGGAAGGATCATGAAAAGAAGAGAGACAGGTATTTCTCAAATGGCTGGGAGATCAGGGAACCAAGGGCAGGGTAAGTTCCATGGAGAGAACATCCAATAGAAGCAAATGCAGCAGAAAGGTCAAGTGAGATAAGAAGAAATAAGCAAGAATTTCAGATTTGATTTAGGAAGAAGTCAGAGATGGTGTTTCAGTGAAGTTGTGGGAGTAGGGACCAGATGGCAGTAGGTCGAAGAGACTCTAGGAGGTAGGAGAGTGGAAACTTAACTGAAAGGGTAAGCAAATAGAATGTATAGTGCCAAGAAATGGAGAAAATAGAGGTTAGGGCCAAAAGCATCTAGCTTTTCCCCTTTCTTCCTTCTTTTCTTCCATCCATCCAAGATGTCAAAATGTTTGGTTGGCATTTTTGTAGTACTTGGTGTTTAACCCACCACCTCATGAATGGTAAGGGAACTGTTCTGCTACTGAGTTACATCCCCAGCCTTTTAGATTAATTTATATATTCTTTTATTTTTTGGTACTGAGAATTGAACCTAGGATCTCAAGCATGCTAGGCAAGTGCTTTACCACTGAGCTACATCCCCAATTCTATTTCATTTTTTTGAGACAGTTTCACTAAATTGCTGAGGCTGACTTCAAACTTGTGACCCTCCTGCCTTACCCGCGTGTTCCACTATGCCCAGCTGGCTCATTCTTTTAAGGTGACAGTAACTTTAACTTAAATAAAACAGAAAAGGATCAGTGGAGAGGGATAGGGTAAAGGTGATGAGAACAACTGATGCAGGGAAAGACCTTTAGGTTGGAGGGATTGGGCTCCAGTAAATCTGTGGAAGGACTGGCTTCAGGAAGGAAAAATGGTACCTTTCCCACTGTGTGATGTAGGCAAGAATAGTTTGGAGAAGAACAAGTTATAACAGGAAGGGGACTAAAAAACAAAGTCCCCTCTTATCTAGTGGCTTCCATTTTATTGGTAAATGTGAAGGCAAAATCATGGTGATTTAGTTCTGGCAGGTGCAGAGTTAATTACAGGATAGCCTGGAAAGTTGAATCCAGCTCCAGTGTATTTCCTTTTCAGAGGCCACCAGCCTGGGAGTAGGGGAAAGTGGAAAGGCTCGGTTGATTCCTGATTAGATGTGTAGTGATGAGAGCAAGTTGATCTGCTTCTTTGTGGCCTGTGGGGTTCCACAGTAACTCCCATCAAGGCAAATCTACAATTGGCCATGGAGAACTGGACTGGTCCACAGTGAAAGATCCAGGAGCTGGTGAAACAAGTATATTGCAACTTGGTCTCTACTTGCTGGATCCTGCAGTCTCATTCTAGTCTCAGTTTTGTCATTGAATTATTGTGTGGACTTAAGCAAATCACTTTTCTTCTGTGAACCCCAGTCTTATCACCCACAATGAACAGACAGATGATCTCTAGTTCTTAGGCTATGATTCTAGCTTCTATCATCATGGAACATAGTCCGCTGTAATGTTCTCTGTTTATCCTGATGCTCCTATCAAAAGTCAGGACTACACATGTGGTGGTACACGCCTGTGATCCCAGACACTCAGGAGACTGAGACAGGAGGGTCACAAGTTCAAGGCCAGCCTGGGCAACTTAGCAAGAGCCCATCTCAAAAAAAAAAAAAATAGGTTGAGAGATCTTATGGTAAAACATTGGCTAAATATGGATGATAAATGTTTGCAAAACACTTTGGAGTCTTATATTAATGTTATATGAACCATGTCTGCTGTCTTCCAATTTATTCTTCAGATATTTCCTCAAAAATATTAAATGTATTCTGAATTATATTTGTAATGTTATGATTCATTTTTTAAAGAAACCTATATTGAAATTTTTTCTTAATGTGAACAATAACTTCTAATTTATCTATTTCATAATACTGAAGTTTGAAACATTGGGCTTTCTTGGAGGTGTGGCAGTATGACATTGAACTAGAGGAGTCTTTCTTAATAGGTGTTATCCCACTAAGCTTAATACTTAAGGTTAAAACCTGGCAGTGGGTCAGGCCATAGTCCTGAAATTCTTGCATCTTTAACTGGTGCCCTGCACAAAGCTTCTCAGTGACCCTTAGGGAAATGAATGCAGAAAAAGAGTTATTCCATATGATCACTGGGAGCAGGATGAAAAGGAGAAAGCAAGGAAGGTAGGAACAGACTAAGTCATAGCAGGCGAGGCCTATTTTCTTCCAATAATCTCCCAGGTAACAGCCTCTACCTTGCTAGGGTCTGATTACCCGTTGCTGGCCTCAGACCATAGTATTATTGTTTTAACATTCCTACCTTCCTCTTTATCCCAGCGTGAACCGGGTTGTATGGGAGGCTGGGGAAGCTGACCTTGCTTGGGGATAAAAAGACAGTTTAGCACTCAACGATCTTGAAGGCAGACTTGAAAACACAGTGATTAGAAAATAAAGCAGCAAGCTCTAGTAGTGTGCGCCTGTATAATAATGTGCGGGGCTGCACGGGGCTAGCCTATTGAGCAGGATTCATTTTCATATAATCTCCTCCCTCTCGCCAAAGTCTTTGACTTGGTGTTTTTGTTTTCCACTAGGTAATTCATGCACGCTGAACCTGACATCAGTGTAAAAGGACGCCAAGGGTTATTTAAACTGGTATTTAAGAAAAATAACAACAGCAATAATAGGTTAATAGAAACATCATGAATGATGTATACAGCTTATTGCCAACCAAATGATGTCAAAAACCCATTCCTGGCACATGCAGACTTCTGTGCTTCATCTCTAGTGTGCCTAATATTGACTGTAGGCACAGTCACATAATAATAAATTTTATTGTACTTCCAAATTATTTAGTTATAAGGTAATTGTTCTATACTAGGTCCAAGGCTAGAGGTCTTACACATTTTTCTCTGTAGGGGAAATGGAACAACCAATCATAGTTTGCACTGTGTTGGGCACTGTGTTGAATGCTCTATGTGAGTTATCCCATTTAAATGGGCTGCAGACCCATGCAATGAGAATTACTATACCCCATGTTATAAGAAAATCAAGAATAATTTCCTAAAGACCAGATACTGATTAAGCTGAGATTTAGAATCAGATCTGTCTGACTTCTAAAATCCCATTTTTATTATGCACAGTTCTCAAACACCCGTGAGTGAAGAGTCACCTACCTGCTCAAACCCCCAGGTGATTTGGAAGCAAGATGTATCTGCATGTACTTTGAGCAATGCTGTATAGACCTAACATGTCATATCTTCTGCTTTTAAGACAAGGAAAAGAAATAAATAGGATGTCTAGGCTCTTTGTAATAACACTAGAAATTCAAAGTAAATATTTTTGACTCAGCAGTTCAACTCCTAGGAAATTTTTTATATATGGTCACCAAAAACCAATATTAGGATGTTTTTAGTAACCTTTATTCATTATCACCCCAAACTGGAACCTACCCAAATGCCCAGAAGATGGGGAATAGATAAATTGTAGTATATTAATACAATATGAAGTATATCCATGCAATGAGAATAAAGAACATACAACCACCTGCAGGACTGTGGATGAATCTCACAAACAATATTGGATGAAAGAAGTCAGACATAAAATAATATGCACAATTTTATTTCTATAAAATATAAAAGAAACAGAGCTCTCCTATGATTTTAGAAGTCAGCAAAGAGGGAGGGGCATATGAACGATGCTGGCAGCAGTCAGTTACTTGATCTGGATGCTGCATGTGATCAGCTTGTGAAAGTTCATTGAGTCACACACTTAGGACATGTATACTTTTTTGCATGTATATTATTCTTTAGTACAAAGTTCGAAGATATTCAGACCATAGTAATGGAGAAAGAATACACTCTACCACTTATTTCCCATTTCCAAATAATTCTGGTGATCTAATATTTAACATTCTAACAGTGGTATCAGAACCCATCTCTAGGTCCAGCTCTTGGCTACTAATAGAACTGTGCTCAGACCTTTTAGGGACCATTATATCCAAGCCCCACTGAGCCTAGGTGAGCCCTTGAACTAAATTTGCCTTATTTCTAGGACCAGTCCAGTGCTATTCATATAATCTGTGAATTAAAATCCATTGTCCTCAACTTTTATGCTTTATCTAACAATGGTCTGGTCTCACAGTCAGTTTCTGGACTCAGAAGGAAATGGATGGAAGTGATTAGCTAGCAAGAGTATCTCAGAATAATCCTACCACAGGGCTAATTTCTTGGAAGTAACTAACCCTGAGCCCTCCTATCAGGTTCATAGAGGGGGGAAAAACAGAAGAGCTGTACTTAAAGCTATTAGAATCCTCCCTATATCTGCCTGTCTCTACATGAAATCTGGTTAAATTAATCTACTTTACCTCACAATCTTCTAGGATGGAACCTTGAAGAAGAGCATTTAGAGAGCCAATAAAGGATCATGAAAATAAAACAGAAAAGTTATTTCTTAAATAGGTAGGAAGTCAAGGATCAAAGGGAAAAGCAATCACCTCATTGATAATTACATAATCCCTCCCTATATTATTTTTGTTAGAGTGTTAAAGAAGTCATCCATTTTATACAATATATCTTCCTTGGAACATCTTTCTTTTAGTGGCTTAGGAAAAAGGGGTTTATTACTAAAACAATCTAGCAAATACTTCAAACTGAGACATGTTAGAAATATCTGTATTTCCATCTGACTACATAGCAAACATTGTGCATTCCATAATTTGTTCTAATGCTTGTTTCTTCTAATATTCAGCAATATTTTCTATGTGTCTTCTAAATATATTATCTGATAAAGAGCTGCATTATAGCTTGATGTCATATTTTCTTTTTCTACACATTAGAGCAGCTAGTTTTACTGTAGCATGAAGAACGGGTGTTTTTACAATGGTATGGGACTTTGATTTTTCACTATTGAATTGTGGGAAGCTTAGAAAAGGCTTCTAAACACTTAATATTTAACAGTAGAATACTGGATTGAGTATCATCTGATTTGAAACATCAAGCATTGAAATGTGGAAAAAAAATCATGGAGGTTTGTCTTCATGTTTTGGATGCTTCATTTTAGAATATTGTGATAATTATAATAGCTTCATACTATCATTAGCGCGCGCACACACACACACACACACACACACACACACACACTCAAGGTGATAGGCTTTTTTATTGGTGCTGGGATTGAAACCAGTGCCTCATGCATGCTAGGCAAGTGCTCTACCACTGAGCCATATCGCCATCCCTGAAGGTGAAGTTTAATGCTAATGGCCGTGGGTATTTCTAATAGTCTTCTGTATGATAATTTTGCTTCACTTGTCTTATCAGATTAAGTGGTCATTGTTCATACCTGATAATGTGGCTGATGCAGAACTCATATAGGGAGTAGAAGGGCCAGGTTTACCATTTTCTTATAGTTCACCTGTGCTCAAACTATCTTTTGCTTTCCTATTTCATTGAAGGAACTATTTTAAGCCACTTGCTGATCTTGTGAGTGTTGGTTTTGTTAAATCTAAATGATATAACCCACAAAGGCATTTATCAAGGTCTAGGTAAACTGTAACATATTGCAATAAACTGAAACAAATGAAAATACTAGACAATCGAGGACACCCAATTTGTACTCTCCCATTGGAACATCTTGTATATTTTATGGTAACAGAGATAGGACACCAGTATAAATAATATCAAACTAGATATTAGTAATTCTTCCTTTCTTGATTTTTGACATGAGATACAAATGTAAGCACAAATTTTGCTCTCCAATGGATTGTCTTGCCCATCCCATGTTAGAAACCCTGGTCTAGATATTCTTAATCCTGCCCTTAGATTCAGCCATCAGAGAGAAAGAACTGAATTTTCAGCTGGCATGTCTGGATCCTTTTAGAAATGTTTTTCTGAATTGCTTTTTGGTTCTAGGTTTCTGCCTTGCATGGAGGGCACTATAAAGATAAGCATAAAAATCAAAACTGTCTTTATCAGGGGGCTGTGTTGAATAAATGGCTGTTGAATATATACAGCATCACCCAGTATGTCCTTTAAAGTGGCACCATGAGAGGAATTTCTTCCAGAATTTGGCATCAAGAAAAGCTGTGCTTTTCCTCAATAGTCTTTTGCTTTCCTTCCTTTTTTGCTTATTGATAATATTAAATTTATTCCCCTCTTTGCTATGACTACTGGGAGTTAAAGCCATTTTTGTAGTCTATCATCTCTGAAATGTTGAAGACCATGATATGAATCCCAGTGTGCTCATTTCACCTCATCTTTAAAAAAATATTTTTCCTCCTTCACCTCATATCTTGTTTAAACTTTCAAATTTTACTATTTTTAAGTCACTTCAGTTTTGGGGGATAGAGGGATATGATATATGATTGTTGTTGATGTTCATTATAAACTCTGTAAGCACAACTGCCAAAAGATTAAGTGATTTAAGGTATAGAACTTAAGGTATAGAATTTCTTATCTCTAGACAAAGATTATTTTATATTAGTAATAGTGTCTGCATTTCATAAATCTAAGATGCTATTAATTGTAAGCTACACTTCCATTTCAGAGGTGTTACAATGTGAAAAATTGGCCAACACTGATTTTAAGACAATATTTATTGTTAAGACCCTCCTAACCTCAAAGATGTTAAAAATATGTGGGAAATATAGATTTTAGAATGCCGTGTGGCTTTATTTATATTACTAGGAGACATCTAATTATTTGTAGTTCACTTCCCTGGGTTTCTAAAAGTAGCCACATGGGAGGGAGTTGCAGTTTATGAAGGGTCAGTGTTTTGTTTTTAATGTTTTTTTGTTGTTGTCGTTGGTAGTGGTGGTTCTGGAGATTGAACCCAGGGGTGCTCTACCACTGCCACTGAGCTATGTCCCCAGCCTTTTTTTTTTTTAATTTTGAGATAAGGTCTTGCTAAATTGCTGAGATTAGCCTTGGACTTATGATCATCCTTCCTCGGTCCCTGGAGTAGCTGGGATTAAAGGTATGAGCCACCACACCTGGCTTAGGTGGTCAGTGTTTTAAGGAAGCCTGTATTGTAGGGCATAATAAAAATTCTGATCCCTGATCTCCAGAGGGGCAGTTAATTACTAGCCCGACCTAGAAGCTGGTGTTTACACACTGATTTAAAAGATGGATTCCTTCTGAAGAAACTCTAAATAAAGTTGGAAAATATGTTAAAAAAGATATTTTGGGTAACCTTTTAACTGTGCTATTGTTTTGCTTTTAACCAACTTCAAAATACTTCTTCTCAACAATAGAAAACTGGGCAAAGGACACATTATTCTCAGAAGAAAATACAAATGACTAATAAACATTTGAAAAATATTCAATCTTTCTTGTAATCAAAATAATGCAAATTGAAACAGCATGATACCATTTTTTGGTCTATAAAATTGACAAAGATAATACTCAATGCCAGTGAGATGGCAGCAAGATAGGTGCTTTCATACATTGTAATGTGAGTATAAATGATAAAGCTTTTGTAAGAAGGTAATTTACCAATACATTTTCAAATGTTCTGCAAATGTTTATCTTTAAAATGTTCATACTCCTGATCTAAGTAATTCAGCTCCTAAACATCTATCCTAAGGATATGATCAGAGATTCAGAATTATGTTTAGAATGTTACTTACATTAGTAAGATGAATAATTAAATATTCAAAAATAAAGAATTTATATTATGATTTTTCTCTTTAGTGGAATGTTCTCCAGTTCCCAAAATTAGGGAGGTTAAAAACTATTTAAATGATGTGATAAAATAACTTGATATATTGAGTGAAAAATGTCTATGCAGTAAGATTCCAGAGTTGTTATGTATATATGACATTTAGAAAGGCTGAAAATACAAATTAAAAATTTTTTTAAAAAGAGAAATTATTTTGGGGCTGGGGATGTGGCTCAAGTGGTAGCGTGGTGGCCTGGCACGCGCAGGGCGCTGGGTTCAATCCTCAGCACCACATAAAAATAAAGATGTTGTGTCCACCGAAAACTAAAAAAAAAAAATTCTCTCTCTCTCTCAAAAAAAAAAAAAAAAGAAATTATTTTGAAGTATAAAAAAAGAAAGGCTGAAAATAAATATGAAAAGTATTAGCAATAACTGTCTCTGGGAAGTAGAGTTATTGGTGACTTCTGTTTTTTTCTCTTGATCTTCCCAAGTTTTCTATAACATGTATTATGAAGATGAGAAAAAATCTATGAAACACTGATAAGTACATGGATTTTCTTATTATGTTTAAATCACGTTTTTGTCTTTATCAATAATTATTCTCTCTCTAGTACTTATTCAACAAATATTGATGGACCTTTTATGTGCCAGGTACCACTCTAGGGAGCAGAGATACAGCAATGAACACAACAGATCAAGTCCTTGCTTTCTTAGATCTTCCATAACAGTGGGGAGAGCCTGAGGAGAAACACATATTGTTTCCTCATTTGACAACCTGGACCTCTCTTCTACATGCACTTATACCCTTCGCTGAATGAGTGAATTGAGTCTAATCACCTTAAGCATCACTTACATTCTGTCAGTTTCTAAACCTGTATCTCTAGTATAGTAATCTCTCCCAAACTCCAGACTTATTCATTCAACTGTTTACTGGACATCTGCTCTTGGAGATCTAGTAGGTATGTCAAATCAAATCAGAGAGAGAACAGAATTCTTAATATTTCCATTCCTGTTTCTCCTCCTCTTCTCCTACTCTTCCAGTGTTTTCCCCATCCTATGGAGGATTGCAAGTTCCAGGCCAGCCTGAACAATTTAGAGAGACTCTTCCTCAAAATAAGAATTTAAAAAACGTTTGGACATGGAGTTCAGTGGCAGAGCACTTGCCTAATATGCTTGAGGCCCTAAATTTGGTTTCTAGTACCACAAAATACTGTTTTAAAACGCCAGTATGTCTAGAGGAAGTGAGCAAAAGGAAAATGTAGTAGGAGATATAGCCGAGATAAGGCATGGAGGAAGTTAGTAATTCTTTAGGCCATCTACTTTGGAATTATTTTGACTCTTCTAATTCTTTCACGCTCTCCATCAATCTCTTCCAAACTTTATTTATACCAAATCTATCCAGAGTCTGACCACTTTGTGTGTGTGTGTGTGTGTGTGTGTGTGTGTGTGTGGGTTGGAGATGGAAACTACAGTATTGTGTATGCTAGGCAAGCACTCTACCACCAAGCTATACACCCAGCCCCAAATCTGACCACAACTATCACTCCAGCCTCTGTCTTCTTTTGCCTGAGACACCTCAATGGTTTTCTTGTTACTACCTTTGCCCTCTTACTGTTTAGTCTCAACATATCAGACAAGTGGTCCTGTTAAAGCTGGATCAGATCATGTCAGATCAGATCATAACTTCTTCAAAACTTTCTAATGGTTCCCATCTCACTGGAGTGAAAACCAGTCCTTGTAGTGTCCTAAAAGCCTCTTACTAACTTCCTCCATGCCTTATCTCGGCTATATCTCCTACTACATTTTCCTTTTGCTCACTTCCTCTAGATATACTGGTGTTTAAAAACAGTATATCTAGAGGAAGTGTGGTACTAGAAACCAAATTTAAGGCCTCAAGCATATTAGGCAAGTGCACTGCCACTGAACTCCATGTCCAGACATTTTTTAAATTCTTATTTTGAGAAAGGGTCTCTCTAAATTGTTCAGGCTGGCCTGAACTTGCAATCCTCCTGCCTCAGCTTCCCAAGAATCTGGGATTATAGGCATGAGTCACCATTGCCCAATTCTCCCTCTTTTATCATAAATGGTATCATACTATATAACATATATACATATTGTTTTGTGACCTGCTTTTGCATTCAATGAAATCATATTTTATATACATACACACACACACACACACATACACACACACACACACACATACACCTGTCTTACCATTTTTTCCTTTTTGAGGTGCTCGGGATTGAACCCAGGGCCACTATATGCTAGGCAAGTGCTCTACTACTGAGCTACACCCCAGCCTTATCTTACTATTTTAATGATGCCTATTACCTAATTACATGTGCATACCATACTTAACAAAACGAAAAATGGAAAATTCATGGTGTTGAGCCATGTTCTGGGCCTTTTTTTCCTTCACTCCATTGAAGTGTGTTGGTGAGCACTTTGTTCCAGCTGTCTGGTGTGGGATTCTACATAATCAATGACAAATAATCCAGTGACTCATGTGTGTCAGACCTATGGGAAACTGTGAGATCTATTTTTCTTCCCTCTCTATTTCTAAAAAGATTAAAACATTCTGATCCCAAGTAATATCAGGCTTAGCAATTATGTTCAGAGATGAGTAAATAACAAACTCTAGTATGAGATTGAGGGTTGAGATTTTGTAATGTCTTTCTTTTAACTCTCAATTTCTGGTTCTAAAATTTATCAGTCCAATTATCTTCAGTCAATAATGCACATTTCATAAGTACAGATTCTACCAGCCATTTTTTGCACTCAAGTAATATTTGCATTGTATATTTTATATAGTACTTCATAGCTTTTAAGGAAATATTTGTCAATGTCCAATTAAAGAGACTCTACAAATGAAATGTCCAACATATAATGTCCTTCCTTTTAAAAAACCTGCAGGGAATATGGCTTTGGTATAGCACTATAGTGCAATTTACAAAAGCAGAACTTGCATGATGAATGAGCAAAATGTAGAAAAAAGTTTTATTATGGGCTGTGTCCAAGTTTGTGGTCTTGCAAGGTCTTTGTACATGTGAGGTCCAGGTTGCTGGGCCAAGGCTTCTTAAAATCCTCACTCTCCTCTGCTTAGCAATAATTTCATGTGCCTTCCCAAATTTTAATTTAGGATATGGCTCTCTAGGGGGGAATCATCTATCCTCTGATGATCTCCAGTAGTTCAAAGGCTTAGTGTCTATGATTCACATGTTGAGAAGAGTAGGGCTTTTATTCCAAAATGAAATTATTGAAAATTGAACATGTCTTTTCAAACTAATACCTCCTCCCATTCTAAAGGGGCTACCGTTCACTTTGGAAGATCACTGTCCCAGAAACAATTCTGTTTCTTTTTTTCTTATTTTTCCCTCCATTTAGCTATCCTCAAAAAGATCTAGCTAGCATAAATTAAACATGATCTGAGTAACTTAGAGTCTAAGCTGAGGCTTGCTGGTGAGATTCTACATGATCAATGACAAAGAATCCAGTGAGTCGCCTGACCTGCTTCACTAAGCCTAGGCACAAATATGCTGAAGTGCTTTTATTTCTTTATTAATTGTTTGGGTTCCCCTTCTCAAATTATCAGGAATTTTAGTATCTCCTTTTTGAGGTCTCTCCATTCTAATTTTCTAAAAATCCTGAGTGTTTATTCAGTTCAATTCCCCCTTTTTCCTACTGCTAGGGCACAATAATTAAGACCAAAATGCATGGTGTACAAAAAACGTTTCCTTACCTTTGAGTAACTATTGTTGCTTTACAAATTTATCTATCTCTGCTTTAATTATCAGATTTCACACCCTCTAGATTACACCTTTCTTGGAAAATGGCAACACCTCATCTCTTTAATAGACTTTGTGACTAGAGTGTAAAAGATCTCCAAATAGTAATTTATTTTAGATCATGTGAAGAAGATTCACTGTCCATGTATAATAAAGGGTAATGCATCTTTAATGTAAGCTAGTTTCATTTGCCAACTGATTTGCCTGTTTAGGTCATGTCCTAAAAGTCCATTCATAAGTCAATTTGCTTATTTCTATGGATAACTACACTCTTTTATTATATCAAAATATGTAGTATTACATATAAGAACGAGTAATGATAGCAATAATAATAGCTACAATTTCCTGAGTATCAAGTATGTTACACATATTATCTGTCTTTCACAATAACCCTAGAAGATAGTTACCCATTTTACAAATGAAGCTGAGGTTCCAATAAACTAAGGAACTTGCTTTTTTTAATATGAGAGAGAGAGAGAGAGAGAGAGAGAGAGAGAGAGAGAGAGAGAGAGAGAATTTTAATATTTATTTTTTTTTTTTAGTTTTCGGCAGACACAATATCTTTATTTGTAGGTGGTGCTGAGGATCGAACCTGGGCCGCACGCATGCCAGGCGAGCGCGCTACCGCTTGAGCCACATCACCAGCCTGGAACTTGCTTTTAAGAGCACACAAAGTCAAATATTTGTCTTGTTCCATCTAAAGCTTCTGCTAAAGTGACAATAGGCCACTTATGACTTTCCTTGCCACAGCTGTTGGTCTGCAGGATAGCTACCTGACCCAATTGCAGCTCATCCTGGTTATGGCCTGATGTGAAAAGATGAGCTTGGCCACTCAGGAACTGCCTCAGGATCTTTGTGGTGTGTGTGTGTGTGTGTGTGTGTGTGTGCGCGCGCGCGCGCGCACTATGAATGGAATCCAGGGCCTTTCACGTGCTAGGCAAATGAGCTCTACCCACAAACCTGCCTTAGGAATTTGAATCAGGAAACATGGAAAGAAGCAATAAGTTGGTAACAGGAGCTGAGGCTGAAAGGCACAATCAGAAGTTGATAAATGAGTGTTGTGAAGGGAGACTGAGAAGCCATGATAAGCCATCATTAAGCAAAAGTTATGGGGAATAGAAGGCAGGCAAACACTTTGGTGTGGTGGAAGCATATAGGGTGAATGGAAATGGAGTAGGAAGAAACATGTTCAGGGAACAACCAGGTTGGTACAGAACACTTGGCACTCTGGGGCCACACTCTGCCCCTTTCTTCCTTTTCCATAGTTTCTGCACCAGAGCAACCTTAAAATAAATCCTTCATCCCTTGATCTAACTTTAGTGGGTGCTAGTTCCTTTTCTTGTGGGGAGGGAGATACTGGGAATTGAACTCAGGTGTACTTGGCCACTGAGCCACATCCCCAGCCCTATTTTTTGTATTTTATTTAGAAACAGGGTCTTACTGAGTTGCTTAGTGCCTCACTTTTGCTGAGGCTGGCTCTGAACTAGTGATCCTCCTGCCTTAGCCTCCCAAGCTGCTGGGATTACAAGCATGCACTACCACGCCTGGCAGTGGGTGCCAGTTCCTTTTAACCAGAAAAGCCAAATTAAAACACATAGCCCATGAGTGCTGCAAAGGGGATTTGAACCCCGGTTTTATGGCACAGAGTTCCTGCTCTTGTCACTGTACCCCTTTGTCACATTACAAATGCAGCTCCAATCCACAAGGTCACCTTAATATATCTGAAAAAGAACCAATAGTGGATTCAAGTTTTCTGAATCTTTGTCCCAAGTTTTGGTTTGCCTTCAGAGCCCTGAAGAAGAGGGTGTGGGTTAAGAAAGTCTCAGGCAACTGGGAGGTCTCCCAACAATCTGGGGCAGGACTCCCATTTTTAGGGTGGAAGTGACTGCAATAGTGGAAGGGAATGGGCCCAGGACATGGATCCATTCTGGTCAATGCAGAGAATAGTGGCTTCTTAAGGGCAGGTTCTGGTCTTATCTCCACTTATAGCCTCAGATTCTAAGACAGTGCCTGATGTGTATTTGAATGAATGATTGATTGAATAAATGAATGGCAGAAGTGGATTACAGCTCCTTGTCAAGTGTATGGATCTTCCTCTCATATGTGGAAACTATGAGAAAAGAGGAAAAATGGGATCTTGGGTAAACAGAAGGGAGACCAGTAAGATAGAGGAAGGGAATCAGGTGGAGTAAGGAGGGGAGGGAAAGAGGAGGAAATGGGGAATGAAATTGATCAATTTATGTTATGTGCATGTTTGAATATGTCAAAATGAATTCCCACTATTTTTAGTTAGAATTATTGTGCAACATTAATTTTTTTTTTTAAAAAATGTATGGGTCCTTCTTCAGTTGAATCTTCCCAAGTCAAAGAACACCTGTCTCCATCTCTAAGAAACTATTCATGCAGCACTATGACTAATGTTTACAGTGACTAGTCAACTTTAGCTTAAAAATTACCAAAGATGATGTAGTGGTGACTGTGATAATGACATAGTTCAAACACTACAAAAGGACAACTCTGGATTGCATCTACCCTGTTTACACAAACACCGCCCGCTTTGTCTTCCCCTGTCTGGAGAGAGTGAGATTTTCATTTTAAGAGGCTGACTAAAAAATGCAGGGCCACTTCCTGGGCAGGCTTCCAAGTGACTACATCTTTCTCACAGCGTTCCCCAGAGCTCCAGCCTAAGCTGCCTGGGGCGGGGCCTCCAGCCATTGGTGGCTGGCGAAGCTACCACAGTAACAGTTATCTGCAGCCCGCCAGAATTGCTGTGCTTTTAGGCCCTCCCAGAGCACAGATAACGGCCTTGGTCTTTGCACTGAAGAGACGTCAGAGTTTATGATTGGCCAGGCTGGCGTGTGAAATAGAGGAGATGTCGTGCCACGCTTCCGAGTATGATGCTCCTTTCAGCCGAGTACCCCAGGTGTGGGTGAGTCTAAATGTTTGAAGACTGCCCTCATTGCTTGGGAGATGGTCAAAGCTGGGCATTAGGCCTTTCCAGGGGCATGACTTAGCATCTTTATTAACCCTGCTGAGCCTCAGTTGCCTTTTCTGTGAAATAGGCATAGTATTATCTTGCACTATAGAAGTGTGCATCCATCGTAGGGTGTTGTGAAGCCTAAGAGGCGTGACAGATCCAGAGTAGCTCATCTGGTACCTGGCAGATGGTAGACACTGAAAAGCTATTATTTCTGAAGCACCAGTTAAAAAAAAAAAAAGGCGGGGGGGCATCATAATACCATCTTTATTTCTAGCAGTACAATATTTCTCTGAGAGGCTTAGCAGATATATTTTACTTCATATTCATACCTGTGTAGTCAACAAGAATAAAACTTCAGGGAAGATGGTGCTGAAGGAAAACTTGTGAGACTGTATTCCCTTTGTTTTCTTTTTTCCCTTTTAGACCCTGACTGCACCTGCCCCATTTGCAGATGAAACGAGCTGCCAGTGCCAAGCACCCCATGAAAAACTGACCATTGCTCAGGCCCGCTTAGGAACACCAGGTGAGGCTGTTCTTCTTTTTCCCCAAATGGGCTCTGTCTTGATATTTAAAGTATGTATAAAGCCCCATCATTATTTGAGCATTGCTTGCTTTCAATTAGAGTTGAATTTAGAGATTATAGCACAATGCAAGAAGGGTGAATGTTAGCAGTGGTAACCTACACCAACCAAAGTATCCACGTAAAAGATGCAGCCTAATGCAGGAATTTAAGCCCCAAATCTTTCATTTAATAGTTCAACAGCCATGGGCAAGTCATGAGAGAGATATGAGTCTGTTTCCTCATGTGCAAAATGGGGACAATAATACCTGGTCTGCAAAGGTTTTGTGATAGCTAAATTCAGTTAAAAATACCAAAGCATTTTTTCCAGTGCTGGGGATTGAACCCATGCATGCTGTACCACTGAGCTGCATCTTTAGCCCCTTTTATTTATTTATTTATTTTTATTTTGAGACAGGGTCTCGCTAAGTTGCTGAGGCTGGCCTCCAACTTGCAATCCTCCTACTCCAGGCTCCCGAGTCACTGGGAATATAAGACCAAACCTGGCCCAAAGCATTTTTTAAACCATGAAGGCTTTTATGAACCCAAACTACTATATAATTATTACTATTCTTAAAAGTCTGCATTTAAAAAAAAACAAACCTTTTTAGCATGCCTTAAAAATACTGGGCTCTGCTATAAAAGTTTATTCATTCATTCATTATTTTTTAAGGCTGTACCAGAGAATGGATAGTGAAGGGATTTAAAAAGAATATAAATATAATTTGTTTCCCAAGGGTTTTCATGATAATTAAAGAGACAAGACAATTAGAGATGAAATAAAAGCCACAAGTAGCATGCTTGCAATGTGCTTAGGGACTAAATCCTACAACACAGATGATGACTGACAGTTTAGAAAAGGGCAAATTCATTTGGCCTGGAGTGGTCAGGCAAGATGTCAGGGAGGGAACAACATGGAGCTGATAACTTTTGTGAGAAATAAGGTTTGAACTGTGTGGGCAGAAATGGAAAATGTGTTCTCAGAAGGATATAAGAGAAACAATGAAGGCACAGAGATAGAGAGGTGTGTGAGAATAAATGAGTATAATTCAAGTTGGTTGAGATGGAGTAAAAAATAAGACTAGTTGAGCAAATAAGTTTTGAGCCAGTTATGATGACACAACTCAATGGTTTTTACTTCCTTTGCCAAAAACAACCAACCTAAACTTAGAAGAATCCATGGGACAAAGGACCATTTGCTTAACAATAAGAATGGATATTTATTAAATGCTTACTATGCATTGAGGTCTTTTATGTATCATGCAATTTAACTATCATACTTCTTTATTTCAGGAGAGTACTGGGGATTGAACCCAGGGGCACTCAACCACTGAGCCATGTCCCCAGTCCTTTTGTGTATTTTATTTAGAGACAGGGTCTCACTGAGTTGCTTAGTGCCTCGCTTCTGCTGAGGCTGGCTTTGAATTTGTGATCTTCCTGCCTCAGCCTCCTGAGCCACTGGGATTGCAGGCATGTGCCACCATGCCCAGTTTAACTATCATAGTTCTACACAGCTAGTACTTTTAGTATTTCACAGATGAGGAAATGAAGGCTTAGAGAAGTCGTGAACCTGCATAAGTTTAGGTGGCAGTGATTCTCACACTTGAGCCTGCAACAGAATCACCTGGAGTGCTTGTTAAAAACACAGATGGCTGCCAGGCCCAGTGGTGCATGCCTGTAATATCAGAGGCTCTGAAGCCTGAGGCAGGAGGATTTCAAGTTCAAAGTCATCTTCAGCAACTTAGCAATGCCCTCAGCGACTTAGCAAGGCCCTCAGCAACTTAGTGAGATCCTGTCTCAAAAATAAAAAGAGCTGGGGGTGTTGCTCAGTGGTAAGCACACCTGAGTTCAATCCCTGGTACCAAAAAAGAAAAAAAAAAAGAAAGAACCACAGATGGCTGGGGTGGGTCTCAAGAGTTGCTGCTTTAAAAGTTCCTGGGGATACTGCCACTCTGCAGAGCACACCTGCAGAACCATTTCTAAGAGGTAAAGTTGAGATTTGATCTCAAACCTATTTGTGTTAGAGCTTGACCTCTTAACCATGACACTCTGCTTCTTCTTTAAGAATAGCCTTCAAAAGAGTGAGGTGAGGAAGAGGGTGATCAGAGTAAGCTTTTTCATGAGCTTCTTTTGAGAAGGGCAACCAGAGGCTTAGGGAGGTAACACAGAGCAGACTTTAATGTGTCAAGAATCACCTGGTTAGCTTGTTAGAGAAGCAGAATCCCTGTTGTGCTCCCTACCCACACTAAAACCTCAAATCAGGAAGGGAGCCTGGACATCTACATTTTTAACAGCTCAGATAATTCTTAAGTTGGTGATCTAGAAACAATACATTGAGAAATACTGACCCAGCAATAAATCCAAGGTATGCCAAATGAAAGTCCAGGTGTGTATTAGCTTTCTGTGACTGTCATAAAACAACTGAGTTAAACAACTTAAAGGAGGAAAGTTTTATTTTGACTCACAGTTTTGAGGTTTCATTGCATGGTCACTTGGCCCTGTTGCTTCAGGCCTATGACAAGGCTGAACATTGTGATGGGGATCATGTGGTGAAGCAAAGTTGCTCACATCATCATGGACAGGAAACAAGAAAAAGTGAGAGGAAAGGGCTGAGGTCCCAATATATCCTTCAAGGGCACGCCCCTAATGACCTAACTTCCTCCAACTGGGCCCCACCTCTTAAAGTTTCCACCACCTCCCAATAGTGCCATTAGCTGGGGACCAAGTCTTCAACATATGAGATTATGGGAGACATTTAAGATCCAAACCATAACAAGGTGGTTTTGAAGAAAACAGATTTGACCTCAAGTTAAAAAATGAGCTTCAGGTCCAAGCAGAAAAGGACCTTACTTTTCTGGGGAAAAAGAAAAGGAAGCAGAACTTACTATACATCTGCTATACTGTATCTCATTTAATCTTTACAAAAACCATGTGAGATGTTTATGACTATGTCCTTTCTACAAAAGAGGCTAATGAGAATTGAAGAACTGAAAAGTAAGTTGTCAAATGTCCTGACTGGGTAGAATTGGGATTCCAATTTGAGTCCCTTTCACCTCAAATCTCTGCTTTGTCTATCACAAGGGGCTGCACTGTGAGGCATGGCCCTCAGCCAATGACCATGGAGCTCAGTGAAAACATGCTCAGGCTTTGAACTGAAGGATGGATGGTGTGTGAACAAGAGTAATGTCCATACATTACAATAAGCTGATATTAATATATCTTTTAAATTTCTTTCAATCTGCAGGTCCTCCTTCCTTCTCTCCCCTCCCCCTCTGCTTTTTAAGCCTTGAAGTTTAATTTTTGAAGAAACAAAGACACCAGGTTCTTTTGTTGTTGTTTTTGGTCTTGTAGAGCTTCTCACAGTCTAGAAATTGCTGACACATTACAATTTTTAAAAGTGAGCTTACTGCAAAATCAACTCTGCAAATACTCTCAAATTTACTAAATGTCCTTCTTCCCAGTAATTATGTCATCTTTCTTTTCTTTCTTCCTTGCTTCCTGAATTCATTTATCCTGATCACCTCTGAATCATTAACAAAAAGTTCTACAAAACTGCCATCTGCTTTTCCATGGGGTTTATATCTTAAAACAAATTTTCCTCAATTGAAATCAAATTGAATAAGAGCATTGAAACCAAGGATCCCTCATTAGACAGTTTGTTATTTCAAAGCATTTTCTGTTTACTGTGCCTTATTTAGAATACAGTATAATCCTGTGAATTCAGGCAATTCTGTTTGTTCAAAATAGTATATAATTGAAAATAGTTGCAGTTCCTAATCTGACATAAAGTCTCTAGATATTCTATTAGAGAAATTTATTAGAAACATTATACCATCTGAATCTATTAATGTAACATTTATTTGTTTCCAAATTAATGAGGTGGAATTGCATCAAGAAATAATCACTATTTGAAATCTAAGTTCTAAAGATCATTCAATAGAAGTTTCCATTGATTTCTTTCTTTTTAAAGCATTCACAGAAATACAAGTAGTACAAGCTTCCTCACAAACAAGCAAACAAAACGACAATCTGAAAGTAGAAGAGGAATACTAGGGGCTGGAAAGGGGGTAGGGAGGAAGGAAAGGGTGAAAGTAAAAGGGTGAATGGATATGATCAATGCACAATGTATGCATGTATGGAAATATCACAGTGAATCCCATTAATTTGTACAATTATTGTGTTAATTATAATAAAAATTCATTTATAACATAATACATGTATGTATTTTAAAAAGTCAGTCAGACTCTTAGGTTTATAAAGAAAATCAGCAATACCTTTCTCCTCCTACCTCACCCCTAATTCTTATTTCCTGTAGGCACTCAACACTTGACAACTGACTTTACAAAATGTTTTTGACATCTCTCATTCACTGTCACTGTCTTCCTTGTTTTCTCTAACCTTGGCGAAAATTATGCCTTCTCCCCGCCCAAACTGGGGATGGAGCTGAGGGCCTCACACATGCTAGACAAGCACACCTCCACTGAGCTACATTCCTAGCCTTTTTTATTTTAAGACTGGGTCTTAATAAGTTGCTGAGGGTATCACTAAGTTGCTGAGACTGGCCTCAAACTTGTGATCCTCCTGCCTCAACCTCCTGAGTTGCCGGTAGACAGGCATGTGCCACCGAACTCTGCAAAATGATACCTTTTAAACTCTTTTTTATACTTGTTTTGGTGTTTGAGAAGGAGGTAGAGATAAATGTGTGTGTTCTGTTCAGCATATTTAATTGATAGTCCTCATATTCTATTTTTCTATATCTTTTTATTAAGCATAATTGTATATATACTTATGAAGTACAATGTGATATTTTGATTCATGTATACATTGGGTAATAATCAAATCAAATTATTCAGTGAGTAGAATAGTGATAACCAGAGACTTGGGGGGGGGGTAGGAAGTAGAAGAAGGGTGAGAGGTTGGTTAATAGGTACAATGTTAATGTTAGGAGAAATAAGTTCTCATGTTCCTCTTTTTCTTTTTTTTGTGAGATGGGGTCTTGCTATGTTGCACAGGCTGGCCCCAAACTCCTGGGTTCAAGTGATCCTCTTGCCTCAGCCTCTCAAGTAGCTGGGACTACAGGTGCATGTCACTGCACCTGGCTTCTCATATTCCTCTTTTAAAAAATCCATTGTGGTGGCTGGAGTTGTGGCTCATTGGTAAGAGCACTTGTCTAGCATGTGTGAGGCCCGGGGTTCAATTCTCAGTACCACATATAAATAAATGAATCTAATAAAGGTCCATCAACATCTAAAAAAAATCCATGGGGGGGGCTGGGGTTATGGCTCAGTGGTAGAGTGTGTGCCTAGCACATGCGAGGTCCGGTGTTCGATCCTCCGCACCACATAAAAATAAATAAAATAAAGGTGTTGTGTCCAATTATAACTAAAAAATAAATATTTTTTAAAATTAAAAAAAATCCATTGTGGGACTGGGGGTAGCTCAGTGATAGAGCACTTGTCTTGTGTGTTCAAGGCCCTGGATTGCACCTCCAGTATGGAGCAGTAGGGTGGGGGAAAAGCAATGTTGTGACCACATAGATCTCTTTCCTTCTTAGAGAATAAAATGTCCCTGTGGCATATGTAACCATGGAGAAGAGGTAACAGATGTGCTTGGGACAAGAGTAGTTAGTTATGAAAAACTACTTCTTTCTCCTGTTATCTATTTTTGGATCTTCTTGGATTTTCATTGTCCAATTCCTTTGTTGAGAGTAGAGAAGGGTGTAAAAGTTGGCAAACAAATAAAACTTTCGACAAATGTAACAGGCTTCTTTCAGACTAGCAGGATAGGGGTATAATAGAGTGATACCCGCTTTCCTTCCATTGTGTGACTTGCTTCATCCACCAAACTAATAGAACCCTATCCCCCTAACCCTCCCTTTTGACTTGAAGGGAATAGGTCTTTGGCCTGGTGCAGCAAGTATCCTTTGGGACCATGAAGGACTATAGTATTGATTGCTTACCTCCAAACACCATCCTTATATGCAACGGTTATTTCTGACTCTCCTCCCTTTGGGGGCATGGGACCCCATCTCCTATGATATGAAAGAGGTTAGAGAGTGACTTTGTGCAATTATATTATTGAAAATGTTTAACAACTGGCCCTCCAGATGGAAATAAGCCCTGATTTATAGCATTTGCCAACTTCTTCAATGAAAACACCCTTACCATGGCTCACTTCAGATTACCAATGAGACTTGAAGTTGGGAAGAAAAGTGTTTGAGCAGTATGAACAGACTCCAGCACAGCTTTGCCTTTGAAACAGGATTTGCAGTCTTCATTCAAGACTGCCAGACTCAAGGACATAGTCATTTGTCCTTTCCATTGAGCTCCTCAGTTACTCATGTCTTGATGTTCCTGCCAGGCCGACTATGCCGGCTCAGACATCTAGATTTCACTCAGAGTCAAGAGAACTCCCCAGTGCTCTGTGTTCGTCTTTCCTGTTGGCTAACAATGTGTGTTCTTGTTTGATCTTAATTTTGTTTTTGTTTTGCTTTGATGTCTTTAGAAGAACCTGTATTTAAAATCAATTTCATGCACCAATATGAAATTGATGGTTCAGAGAGATTGCATCTTATCTAGGTAAACTTTCTTATGGCACTATTCTAATGGAAGGTAACTGGAATACCTTATTCTTGCAGTTCTGTTAACACTGTTTTCTTTCTTTCACAGTTGACAGGCCTGTCAGAGTATATGCAGATGGAATATTTGACCTCTTTCACTCAGGTCACGCAAGGGCACTTATGCAAGCAAAAACACTGTTTCCCAACAGCTACTTGTTGGTGGGAGGTAAGAATTGCATTTTTCTCTGTCCAGAAAACTCCTTTATAATATGTTTTCTGAAAAGGGTCCCTTTCAGAATTCCATAAGTAAAATCTGACATTGTTAGTGCTTCCAATTCATCCTGTACTGGCTCACTTGTTCACTGCCTGAAATTTAAAATGACATTTTAAAAACCATAGGGGAATTATATCATGAGATTGTGTACCATTGATCCTCAGAGAGACAGATTAATAATACCACCAAGGGTAGCTGCTTCACAATTTCCATTAATGCTTTTCTAATGGAATTTGGGGTATGATCCAGAGGCATGATTAAGAGAAAAGCAATACTATTCTGATTTCAAATCTTGGAGAACTACAGAGGTTTAGGATGATTAAGGGCAAACAAAGTCATTGTCTATTTCCTTTGTGTAACCCATAGCATTTGGGACAGTATTGTGCTAATAATAATGGCTTAAGATAGCCCTAATTAGTTGAATTTTTATTCAGTGTGTTAAAGAAATGGAGATTTATGTACCCAAGTAATCTTGGTTCATAATGAAGGGATTGACTTACTTCAAAAGTTTATGGAAAGAGAAGAATGGTTAAATGTAGATCAAAAATTTTCTCCCCCAGAGGGCCTATCTATTTCAATTTGGGCAAAAGGGATAGTACCTGCCTAGTAGGCTTTCATTCTCACTTCTGTAGCTTCTGAAAGTAGCATATGCATTCACTGTGATCAGTTTTTATGGTACTGTATAAAGTGACACCACCCACCTTTATTTATTTATTTATTTATTTATTTACCATCAATCTTTAAACTTCTGTGAGAGAAAAAAAACAGTGCTGGTAAGAGACTGTATTTTTTTTTGAGTATTTTGGCATCTTCTGCAAGTTTTAAAAATGCTTTTTGTATATTTAAGAGGAACCATTCTGCATATTTTGCTAAGGGTAGTGATCATGTGGCTATTGAATGGAGTTCTTTCAGAAGGAAGAGGGGTAAAAGGCAGCAGTTAATGGACAAGTCATGCAGAGGACACCCAAAGTGGTCAGAAAACCCAACTCTTATTTTATTCCCATTGTCCTGAGTGGAAAACTTTCTTGATTGAGCATGAACATCTGGAGTCTGGTCCTAGGCTACCAGAAACTTGGGGAAACCTCTGCTGTGTTTGGGTTTTGCTCATTTTGGCAACTTAACCTTGGAGATGGTTTGGTGTGGATCACAGTGAAAGTTTTCTGTACTCCTAGTTTTAGACTCACACTTGTCCACACTGAGCCCCCAGCAATTTGTCAGTTTAAATTTTCCTTTCCAGCACTGGATCCCTCAGAGATTTCTGCTGGTGGGTTTCTGCTCCAGTAAATTGTGATTCTCTTTATCTGTCTGTCTCTCCAATGTTGGGGGCAACCCTGTGACATCATTTCTCTGACAAATCTTTGAAGAGTTGTTGATTTTTCAGTTGCTTCTTCTTTTTACTTGTCATTAGAATGGAGTGGTAATGTCTAATCTCCTTACATGCCAGGCAAGAAAATAGAAGTCCAATTTTGACATTTTAAAACAAAATTATTACCTAATCACTTACATGTACCAGTGGCATTTAAAACATATGACACTTTGAAATGTACCATTATTCATTCACAAAATATATCAAGCTCTTTTTGAACTTTCAAATATTTTATAAATTGTCTTTTTTTCTCCTCACATTTATACATTCATTCTTTTCTCTCCTATAATTTTTTTCTAATGGGATGCTTTAGTGCTTGAAATCTTTTTTGATCACTCTATCATATTCTCTGAAACAGAATTATGTATATAAATTAGCACACAACTAACCAAAATACTGCAATATAACTTTTGATAAATAATTATTAAAAATGAACATAAATTTGATCAGCAGTGTGTCTCTTAATGAGATGAGTGGGATCTCCTTATTTGTGAATGTACCTGTGGATAAATATAACTATTGCTAGAATGAGGCAGTGTTTAACATAAATTTTATTCCTATTTTCCTTGTTATACATATATATAATGAAATATTTGGTTCACACAAATGCATATATGGGAATGGAATGAGTTTGTTACAGTGATGCCACTCAATTCTTTGAATTCCTTCAGAGTTACTGGCCCAAAAAACACAAAATAATTTATTATTATTACTATTATTATTATTATTTTGTCACCCAAAGTAATCTATCAAGTGACTATTTGCTAAGAACCTCCTTCAAATTTGTTGCAAGCAATGAATTGGAAATGACCTTACTCACAAAAGGAATTGTTAAAGCTATTAGAATCATTTGCCTTTTCTCTTTCTTGGAATAATAACAAAAGGCTATATTCAAGACTTATCAAATGACTCTTAATTATAACCATTACTCTTTTACTTGAAAGCAACTTATTCAACCAGATACATGCAGAAAGGGCTGGGAGAATGGAAATATTGGTAATTTCATTACACCATTACTAAGCCAGTTTTGTTCTGTGTGTGTGTGCCGAGATTGAACCCAGGGCCTTGTGCATCAGCCCAATAATTTTTGAAACAATTTTATCATTTACTCAAAAAAAAAATTGGGGCTGTCAGGCGAGGTGGCACATGCCTATAATCCCAGCTATTCAGGAGGCTGAGACAGGTAGATTGCAAGTTCCAGGCCAGCCTGAGCAACTTAGTGAGACCCAGTCTCAAAGCAAAACTAAAAGGGAAAACTTTGGGGCTGCAGTTTTAGCTTACTAAATTTTCAGAGCTTATTTTCTAACCTAATTGGCAAAACTAGTCCTTACATTCAAAACTACTAGGAACCAAGAAAATGTCCTTTTAAATAAAATGTATTAATGCATTTCAAGAGGCTTTATAAAAACCACTGAGAAATAATTATAGAATGGATTATATAAAAGAGAATGTTAAGATTAAAATAATGTAGATCTAATATAATAAATTATAAACAATACAATAAATCAATGTACTTAATTTGTAGTGATGCAATGTAATTTATAGATAAAATTAGATGGCGTTAATAAGAAGAGAAACACAATTTTTAAAAGTTATGTTATTCCTTCTCTAATTATTGGTATGTATGTGTAGCAAATTCTAGTGTTTGGCTTTGGGGAATAAAATCAAATATAAAAATAAAAATAATTATCTTTGTTAGATATCATGATTAAAATTTTCCTATGTATTTAAAGATGGAAAGGGAAAAAACCTACTAAAAGTAATTGCTCTGGGAGTATGTAATTTTATTTTTTATTATAAGGAGGCAGAAAATAAACATTTTAGAAGATAAAATAGAATAAGAATTATCTGTAAATGGAATATTTTATAATGTGAATTTATAAAGTAGGTTTTTAACTTACTTTTTAAATAATGCATATGGAATATGGAAAAATCATGTTAATGTTTTGCTCAGACATTTATTCCAATATATCTTTAAAAATTTGATAATTCCAGAAAATATTCCAGTTACATTTCCGAGAAGCAGCAGTACCAGCTTATACAGCTTTGGCTTATTAAAGTGATTTTGAAGTGAATAGCTGGAAAAAATGCTTACTCTTAACTACAAGAGAAAAGCCATTTTTAGGATTCAATATGAGTGTTGAGAATAGCTGGAAAAATGCTTACCCTTAACTACATGAAAAAGCCATTTTTAGCATTCAATATTTCTTTCCAGTGCTCCTTTTGCTTTGAATTCCTCCTAGGCCCTATCCCTAAAGATCCATGTGTTTTCTGGTAATAGTTGGGAGAAGAGGAAGCAAAGTTGTTAGGTCAAAATTTGCATTATTCTCTATTCTACTACATTCAGTTTCTAACACCAAATTTCATCTGTAACAGAAGTACATACATGACAGGGAAAGAGAGGAAGCTTTTATAGGTTCATGGCACTTCAAAGAGTCATTAAATGGGGTTTCTATTTGGTTTGGCCTGAGGGTGAAACCTCTTACCACTTGAAATGTAACATAGTAAAGTTTAGATGGCACCTCTCTTTTAAGAATAAGGCACCTCTCTTTTAAGTAAGGTAAGGGTGGTTTTGGATACAGAGACTTTTTCAGACCCATTAATTTTAGGGAAGGGTGCTATTAGATATTGAGGTTCCAGACACTGATTCTTTTAAAACTGTGTTTGGATCCCTCCTGAAAAGTTTTTGCATACCCCTGAAGGTATGTGTACCCTAGTTTGAGGGGACCTTTGCCTTAGATTATCTTTTTGGATTATCACAAACCAACTTAATGGCAGACAATTCTATACTGAGGATATTCAGAGGGCCCTTGAAGAATAGGTATTCTGTGTTGTCAGTTGAAAGGCTGGCTCTTGATATTATGTGTGTAGTTAACAAATAAAAATGCTATGGTGAGTTAAAAGAGCCTCTCATGTCAATTGTAGCCCCCCTTACATCTACAGGTAGGTTCTTTTTAGGAATTCCCCTGGGTAAAGTGAAGGCTTTACCCTGTGAAGCTACTCTGGTTGGGGCAAGTACATGGACAGGTATTTGGTGCCAATACTTAGTATTTACCAGAAACAATTTATTAAAAGATAGGAAACTGAGATAACTGGAGGTACTGTAGTCTACTTCTCAGCCTTAGGCAGGAGTAGACACCACAACTGTCATGATTTCACACTATGATTATATTACCTGCATATATAATTTCTTGAGCATATAGATAGTAATTATTTGAATTTTTCTGTGCAAGCTTACCTTGTTAGAATTATTTTAATGAATTGAAATGATTCACTTGTAAAGCACTTTTTCTTCATTTTAATTTAAAATTTCATGTCATTTGAAAACAGGTCAAGAAATTACAATTTATAGCAGAATTTTTTCCCTAAAAATATTTTTAAAAGATGAGAGTCCCTAAGCATCTACCTCTGCATCATAGGAGGGGAATAAAAATGGGAGCAATAAATATATTATTACTGCTACTATAGTTGATGTAAATATTACTCCACAAGCTTGTATTTATACTTTATTGAATTTTAATTGAAATGAAATATTCCTCTACAGCTGGGGGTGTAGCTCAGGGGTAGACCACCTGCTTAGCATGGAGGAGGCCCTGGGCTTGAACCCCTGTATTGCAAACAAACAAACAAACAACAACAACAAAAAAACAGTTAAAAAAATTCTCAGATTTCATTTTGCATGACTGGTGAGAAACTCAATCGCAGTTTTTATTGGGTTCTTTTGACTTCCCCAGAGTCAACAAGTGTCCAAAATATTTGCAAAACAAACCAGGAGAAGAGCTTCTAGTCTTCAACTCAGTGACATTTTTTTTCACTGTCCTCATTGTCCAAGCCCACATAATTATTAGCAGAAAGCAGATCCATTGCAAGTGAGGCAACTGTGGTCTATGCCCAGGTGGGAGCTCCCGTGCTTAGGGCCTCATGTCCTCATTCCTCTTGAGGCTCTTCCACTGGCCCCTGCTGCTTGTAGAATCCACAGTCAATTGATCTTTTCCTCCCAATTTGGAGGAATCTTCTCTCTCATTGTGTTCTTCCTTATAGAATTCCCCCAAGGAGCTCTGGCTTTGTAAAAACAGATGCCAAGAAGACAGGCTGTCTACCAGCAACTTGAACTTTACAACTTCTGCAAGGGAGTTTGTACCAAGAGGCCTGAACACCTACATGGAGCTGGGCAGGGAAAAGACAGAACACAAAACCCAAAGGAATATTCCCATAAATGATCCTGCATTACTGCTACTGATGGCTAACATCATTGAGCATTACTTTCTGCTCATGTGGATTATCAAATTTAATTCTCAAAACTTCACCATATTTAAAGATTAAGCAACTGAGGCTTGGAGGGTTTGAATAACTTTGCAAGTAGTAAGTAGCAGAGCTGGGATTGGAATCCAAATCTGTTGGGCTCTAAAGTTCAACCCCTATGCTATTTTTTCTTTCCTGCAGGGTATTTCATTTTGAGCGCAGTGAGCTGCCAGGATAGGTTAGTTGCAGCATGAGCTCCCAGAGAGCTCAATGAATTCATCCATGGAATACCACTGCTCACAGTTCTCCATCTGGTTGTCAGAGTGCATTTGCCAAGACTCAAGCACAACAGTGCTGCTTTGGGTGTAATTAATGTTTAGACAATAACTGGTCAGCATGTTCAGCTGCTTCTTGAGGTCACTCCTGGGATATGAAAATAGAGCCCTGTATTGACGTAAACAGGATGTTTGTTTTCTTTGTGATCTATCAGGAGGCCATTATCTTGGTCATTCAGAAGTTACACTAAATTGCTCAGGTGCAGATTCAAAAAGGGGGAAAGATACCATCCAGCCTAGTTTTGTGCTGTTTGAGATAGAATATTGATGGATCTGAAATCCCTTTCCGCTCAGTATGATTCTTTTAAAAATTTTTTGTTGTTGTAGATGGATGCAATACCTTTATTTTATTTATTTACTTTTATGTGCTGCTAAGGATCAAATCCAGTGCCTCACACTTGCCAGGCAAGCTCTCTACTACTGAGCTAGAACTGCAGGCCCTCAGTATGATTCTTGATGTAGTATTTTAATAAAGCCCCCAAAGAACATCTAGATCAGTTTTTTAAAATTGTATAGGATAGCCCACCAATCATTCCTGTTTTGGGAGTCAATGAATCAATACGTAGTCATATATGACCCTGCTACCTAGCCTCATCCATCACCTCTTGCTTCTGGGCATGATGGATGATTCAAAAACAGACAGGTTGTTTTACTTAAGTTGTTCATAATATTCATTAGGGGTTTGCACATATTGTGGACATCAGTATCATTCCTGAAGTTTGTCAAAAACAGAGCTGCTTGGGCCCCACTATAGACCAACTCAATCAAACTGTCAAAGAGCAAAACCCACACACATTTGTATTTAACCAGCTCTTTAGGTGATTCTGATACTCATCAAAGTTTTTGAGCCAGCCATATTATTGGTGTTGTTTTGGTAATGTAAACTGCTACAATAAAAATATCTCAGAAGATATTTAACTAATGTACCACCTATAAATATTTTCTGAGATATTTTATATCTCTGAATACATGTGTGTATGTATATTCAGAGACCCATTAGTCTCTTATTTGCATGTATGTTGTTGAAATGTACCTGCAGATAACTATACATCTATTATTTTAAATAATAATCAACATTTATTGAGCATCTATATGCATCAGGCACCATTAATTCATTCACCAAGTATTTGTTAAGAACCTACTAGAGGCCAGGTATTGTTCATCAGAAAATGAAATGGCTGCAAGTTCATGCCCCCCAGGGAGCTTACATTTTAGTAGGGAAACACCAACAATAAAATTAAATAAGACAGTTGTATGACTGCCAGTGCGATGGCAGGAAGTAATTTGATTGTAACTCAGAATAAATAGGGTGCCAGAGGAAGACTTAAGGGAGGAAAGGGAGTGAATCCCATGGGATTTGAAGCACAACAGTTCCAGGTTTGGGAAATAGGAAGTGCAAAACCCTGCCCTGAGGAAGAGGATCACAGTAGCTTGAGAAAACAGTGAGGAGGCTGGGGCTGGATTGCAATAGGAGATGGGTCATAGAGGGAAGGAGTGGGCAGAGGTCTGGATCTTGTAAAGGTCTGTTAGCCACTGGAAGACTTTGGCTTTTACTCTGAGAGGGATGGGAAGGGTTCTGAGTCTGGAAGGACTTAATCTGGCAGGTTTTAATGAGCTCTTTCTGGATGAGAATAGGGTGTTAGGGGTGAGCAAGACTGGAACCAGTTAGGAGGCCACGGTAGTAATCCATAAAAGTGAGTGGGTCACAATGGGAGCAATGGAGGTGGGGAGCAGAACTTGGATTCCGGGTGTACTTTTTTTTTTTTTAGTTGTAGTTGGACACAATACCTTTATTTTATTTATTCATTATTTATGTGGTGCTGAGGATTGAACCCAGGGCCTCACATATGCTAGGTGAGTGCTCTACCACTGAGCCACAACCCCAGCCCTCCAAGTGAACTTTTAAAAATTATTTTTTAACTCATGTACCACATCAGGAAATTTCATTCAACAATGGACCAAGTATACAAAGGTAGTCCCATGAGATTATAAATGGAGTTGAAAAAATTCCTATTGCCTAGTGATATTTGAGCCATCAGAATGTGACAGTGTAACACATTACTTACCTGTTTATGGTGCTGCCGTATAAATAAACCTACTGCTCCACCACTCATATAAAAATATAATATAAACCAGGCATGGTGGTGTGCACCTGTAGTTGCAGATATTTGGTAGGCTGAGGCAGGAGGATGGAGAGTTTGAGGCCAGCCTTGGCAACATATTGAGACCCTGTGTCAAAAAGCATAAATATAGCACATATAACTATGTACAGTATATAATACTAATAATGATAAAGGACAACTATTCTTCTGGTTTTTGTGTTTATGATATTATACTTTTTATTGGTAATTTAGAGTGTACTTATTTTTTAAAAGTTTACTTAAATAGTATGCTGGGTTAAGCTAGCAGCAGCCTCATTCATCTAATATTTACTGTGTCTCTTGATTGCATCAAGAGACTATATTAACTGATGTCCCTATTATACCATCTAGGTCTGTGTGAGTACACTCTATGATATTCATACAACAATGAAGTCAACTAATGATGCATTTCTCAGAACTTTTCCCTGTCATTAGAAACACATGACTATCACTGACAGAAAATCATTGTATATATTTATGGGGTACAATGCGGTATTTCAATCATTAGAGGAATATTCAATCAAGCTAATTAACATACATATTACTTTACCAATTTATCTTTTCTGTGGTGAGAATGTTAAAAATCTATTTTAGCCATTTAAAAATATATAATACATTATTATTAACTGTGGTCACAATGCAGTCCACTAGATCAATAAAACTTATTCCTCCATCTAACTAAAACTTTGTGCCCTTTGATCAACATCTTTGCTTTCTCAGGCACATCCAGTAATTTTGCTGATGGTTTGGATGTGGAGTGTAGGAAGGGGCTACAAAAGGAGGGTTTCCAAGAATGCTGAATGTGAATGTGGATTGTGTACTCACTGGTGGCCAGATTTGGTTCTAGGCATGAAACAGGATTTGATCCCAGGAAAATGATCATATTCTTGTTTGTAAACCACTTCCTGTGAACTTAAAATTAGAGAATTTTGCTGAGCACCATGGTGCATGCCTGTAATCTCATCTTCCTTGACTAAACAAAAGATAGGGATAGTGAAATATATTTCATTTTTTAAGGTATTTCAAAACACATCTATGGGAGCTGGGATGGTGGCTCAGTGCTAGTGTGCTTGACTAGCATGTGTAAAGCACTGGGTTCAATTCAATTTACACTGCATATAAATAAATAAAATAAAGGTCCATTGACAACTAAAAAATATTTTTTAAAAACACATTTATGTAAACCCTCAAAAAAATCTTTCCTAAGGCTGATAGTAAATATATTACTACCCTCATTTGAGGGTTCAGGAGCCTGAGATCTAGAATAGATAAGTGATATGGGAAGGGTGAACTCTGTAAGATCAGACCTTCTATTTTATGACTTTCCCCTCTTGATTGTATAGGCTAATGTGTAGTGAGTGGACTTTGATCCAGGGAACAGAAGTGTGTTGCAGGGGGTGAGAGGGTTGACCCTTGGGTTACTTAAATATGAATGATCTAGCAAAATAATTTGAACTGATTGGTCAAACCTTCAATAATTCAGGCTTCTTGACTTCTCTCTGCTTTCTCTGTTCATCTGGTCATTTTATTTCCGAATAGTAATTTTCACTGAAGGGTGGGATAGAGAGATAAAAATATATGAAAGTCACATTGGGTAGGTGGAGAATACTTTTTACAAAAGCCTCAGTGGAGAATGCAGTTGTAATTAGCACTAAAATGAAATCCTTATTTCCCAGTGGGTTTAGGTTTGCTTCACTCTCCTCATCCTTTGTTCCTGTAAAAGGCTGTGTTCAATTATGCCAAGCACCTAGTCAGCCTATGCTCCTTTTTTCTTGCCCAAGAAACAATGTTTGCACCAGGGCACCTGGTAACAGTATTTAATATGTTTGACTGTTTCAGTTTGCAGTGATGATCTCACCCACAAATTCAAAGGTTTCACTGTGATGAATGAAGCAGAAAGGTATGAAGCTCTCAGACACTGTCGCTACGTGGACGAAGTCATCAGAGATGCTCCATGGACCCTCACACCAGAGTTTCTGGAAAAACACAAGGTACTTCTCATTCTCCCGTGTTCTCTAAATAGTAAGATTAGGAAGTCTGGTTCTGCAGCAGATGCTGCAGAATGCCCCCAAACACTTCCAATTTCTAAAAGAGGTAACTTTGGGAGCTGTCATGTGGTGTCACTTGCTATAGCACTTCTCTTCTGCCTGATCCTGGGGACTGCTGTCTTATAGATGCTAGAACTAGACTATCCAGGTCCAAATGCTGCCTCTGTCTTCTTCTAATTGTGGAAACTTTTTTAAAAATATTTAATTATTTATTTATTTTGCGGACACAACATCTTTGTTTGTATGTGGTGCTGAGGATCGAACCCAGGCCACACGCATGCCAGGCGAGCGCGCTACCACTTGAGCCACACCCCCAGCCCCTAATTGTGGAACCTTGAGCAAGATATTTAACTGCACTACTCTCTTACCTTTTTCTGTAAAATGGGATGACATTGGTATCTTCTTCATGGGGCCCATATTGAGAACTTCATGAGGTAATGTAAGTAAGTCAAACACTTGGAAGACTGGCTGGTCTATAGCAAGAGCTGCAAGGATGTCATCATAATCACCATGACTGCCATCATTATTGCTTGCACATTCACAGGCATCCTTTTATATGGAACAAATGAACACACATCTTATCCAAGTCAGGGGCCAGCCTTTAAGGAAAGAACTTCCTATTTCTGATTTTGTGACCCTAAGATTCCTACTGACATAAGATTTTTATTAGTTGAAAACATGAAAAATTCTTTTGATCTGCATCAAATTATGTGCTTTGTATCTCCCTACCAGCTCCACATTAGGAGCTATTCTTTCTTCTCATAAGCAGTACAAAAAAATAAGATTAAGCTGTTCTAAGAATTTTCTTTTCTATTTTTAAATTCACAATGCGGAAGAGAATAGAGAACAGTGATAAATGTGCATGGGTAATAGCAAAGGAGACAATTTTCTAGAGAGAATGAAAAGAAAAGGGAAAAAACTACAATATGATTTACTTCCAGTAATCACTAACATTTTTACTAAGCAGCTATTGTATATTCAACAGTGATAGGCATTATAGGAGATAGTAATAATGATAATGATGGCTGCCATTTATTTACCTTGTGCCCAGCACTCTGCTAAAGACTTTGTTATTATATGAATCAAATTCAATCTCATGACTATCCTAAGAAGTTATTATTAGTATACACTGGAGAGGAGGAAATAAGCTTGAGTACTGAGAATATAATTAATAATAATTTATTAAGTCCTTACTACGTGCCAGTAATTATTTTTAGGAATGATTATATATTTATGTCATTTAATCCAGTGATTCTCTATATGGCAATGTCTGGAAACAGTTTTGGTTGTTATAGCTAGAGGGTGCTACTGGCATCTAGTGGGTAAAGGCATGGGATGCTGCTAAGCATCCTCCAACTTACAAGACAGTCTCCCACACCAAAAAGTTATCCAGTCCCCAATGTCACTAATACTGAGGTTGAGAAATACTGATGGAATCCTTCCCACCAACTTTGGAGTTGTGTAGCTAGCAAGTGGTAGGACAAGACTCATACCCCAGCAAATTAAACTGCTACTCGAAACTACCTCTCAAAATAGAGTGAAAGGCTTTGAAAGCTGTGCCAAGAGTTTACTTGATATAATAGAAAACAGGGGTGGAAATTAGCAGGCATTCTGAAGAAGACCAGAAAGAAATTTTGTTTAAAGATGACACCTCTTGTAACTACAATGAGGAGGTCCAGATACAAGTTGGTGTCAGTAATCCAGGTGACAGGGGCCTGGATTTGTTATAGTATCAATGGAGAGGAAGTGATGGGCACAAGCCCATGAGTGCATGTGCATGCGCACACACAACAATGGAACCTGTGGCCTATGTGCTATGGAAAGTGAAGGAAGTAGGGAAAGAAGGTCAATTCCAAGATTTTGGTCTAGGAAAATAGACAAAGGAGGTGCCATTGGAAGTGGGCCCAGTTTTCAGGAAGATGAATTCAATTCAGAACAGGTTGATTTTCAAGTGACAGCAAGAAATGATAAAAGAGAAGAAGGCTGCAGTAAGAGTTAAGAAAGCCTGGCCTGGTTCCCCAGGTGCCCATTCCCATTTCTAAACCACCAATCAGCTATGTGACTTTGGGCATATCTAAGAAGTTATCCCATTTCGTCACCTTATATCCTAACTGAAGTAGTACTATATGTACTACTCACTTCACAAAGTTAGGAGGATCAAATGAAAAAACAGACAAGTTCATTTTCATGATATAAAATATGACCTAAGTATGAGTGACTATTGTCTCATTGGGACAGAAAATGGAGACTTAGGTTCCTTTTCATAGCAGGAATGATTAAAGTCTGAGAAATGGATGAGTTCTCTGAAGGAGAAAGTTTAAAGGCAAAAAAAAAAAAAGATCAAGAAAACTTATTGTCAAAGGTAGAAACCTACTGTCATCAAAGGAGAGGAACCAAATATTTATTCTTCCAGTTCCGGTTATCTCTTGGAAATGGAGACAGTTGTAAATATCTTTTAGTCAAGGATTCAGATCTGTGATATAAATGTAACATATGATTGCCCTATTTCAAAAAGGCATTTAAAAAATTAATAGACAAGTGAAAGGAAGTCTAATAGAAGAAGGAGACTGGGAGAGGGGAGGGAGGATGGGGGGAAGGGAGGAAAAGGAATGATCATGAACTGAAATCAATTTCCATGCATGTGTGAGTTTGTTGAGATGAACCCAACTACTATGTATAACCATAAAGCTCTAATTTTTAAAAAATGTGTTTTGGAGGCACCAGTTCTTTTTGAATCTTCAGACATGAACATCCATTCTATTGGTGATGTCACTCTTCTTTCCAACAGATTGACTTTGTGGCTCATGATGACATTCCGTATTCTTCTGCTGGTTCTGATGATGTTTACAAGCATATAAAGGAAGCAGGTGAGGCATCCCCCTGTGATCATCTGTCCACCACACCAAATAATCAGGTGTTAGAAGAGACATCTGCCCTAGGACTACAGCATAGATATACAGGGCACTGGAATGTCGGGTGTCTCCCAAGCAACTTCTACAAGCCTCTGTTGACATGTGCTAAGGCTCAGTCATGGCAGACACTATTACGACATTTATATAAGAGTTAATCAGGACTGGTATTGTGGCTCAGTGGTAGAGAACTTGCCTAGCATGTGTGAGGCACTGGGTTTGATTCTCAGCACTGCATATAAATAAATAAAAAATAAAGGTATTAAAAAAAAAGAATTAACCTGAGCACCAAAGTACTCAACCTCAGGTCTGAGGCTCAATTTTATGGCTCATCAGATTAAAATCATAAAATGGGAAAAACCATCCCTGTGTTAATTTCATGACTTTCCCATTCCAGGGCTTATGGTCAAACATTCTATAGACTGAGTCTGCTCAGCCTCTGGTTCTTAATAATTCCAGGGACATCTTTGAGATTTAGAAAAATATTTTCATGCTTGCCTTTATTAACTCTTCTTTTTCCAGTGAGCCTTAAAAACAGCCTGTGTTAGAAGTCAAAGGTTTAACATGTTCTCTTGTAATCTCAGCTATATGTACCTCCTATTGAAATGATGGAGGTCTTAGTATCAGTGGGAACAGTGCCTCAGGACAGACATGATGCTAGAAGTGAAAATGACACTGGATAAATAGTTCAGGGAATTATTCTGTTACATAGAAAGTACTGATTCTCCACAATGGTGTTCTGGCTTATTCCCACTTGTTTGGGGCCAATTAGGGAAGCTCCATGCCACTCCCAGCAGGGATGATAGTCAGGCTTGTACCATTCTCTTAGTAATGGCTTCTCAGGGTTCAGGAGCATTGGATAGAAATGTGAGCACTGACATTCTTAAATCCCAATCTTATTTGTAAGGAGTTCTGAAAAAAGGAAATTCTTTACACTTCAAACTTGGAAGCCAGGAAACACAGTATGGGAAGAAAGGGGAAAGAAGTGGTCAGTTACATGAAGATGGATTTTATGACATGGGGTGATTGAAGACTTTTTTAAGTCTTCATAAGATCTGAGCAGTGAGTCACCTGCCCCTTCCCTAAAATTACCATAAGGACCTCTGTTTTTTCAAACTTAAAGATGCCTACACATCATCTGCAGGATCTTGTGAAAATTCAGATTTGGATTCAGGAGGTCTAATGGGGCCTGAAATTCCCATTTTTAATGAGCTCACAGGTTGCTAAAAGCTGCAGATCCATAGACCTTATTTAGAGCCCCATGGATCTAGATGAGCAATTAGGGTCCAGTCACATATCCCCCAAGGCTAACTGAATCACTTGTTTCCTGGGATTACTCAGCTACCTTGCAATGTAGGAACAAGCATTAGGTGCTGATTTTCTTTTGCAGTGAGTGACCTCTAGTGAGTGAAAAATAAGTTGCTTTTCTGATTTTAGGGAATAAAATCAATGCTGAGTTCCAATTGGGTATTGGAACAAGTCCAACACTTTTCTAACTCTAGCAATCCAGCATCTCTATTGTTGAGTAACAACATGAGTCCCAAATTTAGTGGCTTGAAAGAGTCACTTTATTTTTCTCTTGATTTTGTGGGCAGGATTTTAACAGAGGCTCAGATGGGTGCTTCTTGCTTGGGCCTCTCATATAGTTGTAATCTGATGTTGGTAGGGGCTACAGTCCTCTGAAAAGCTATTGGGCTGGGGCTCCCAGCTTGTACACTTACATGGCTGGCCTTGGATACTGGTCAACAGGGAGCTCAGTCATGTTTGTCATTGGAGTACCTAAACTTGGTCTCTCAATGTTGCTTGGGCTTCTCACAACATGGTAAACTGGGAGGAACTATCTAGAGCATGAGCAATCTGGATAGAAGCCACAAGACTCCTTCTGACCTACCACTGGAAATCACACAGCATCATGTCCCTTTCTATACAGTACAAGCAAGTCACCTGAGCCAACCCAAATTCCAGGGAAGGAAAGGGAATTATGGCCAGTTTTTAATCCACCACAATTCCTTTTCCATATTAAATAGTCAAGTGGTATTTTACTTGTTCTGGGGCCTAAGATTCTGTATGACTTGTCATGTACATGAGGAATCTTCCTTCTGGTCCATTAATCTGATCTGCTGATTTCTCACCAGGAGGGAAAGTCACAGCAAAGATCTATTTGGGGCCTAGGTAGAGAGGACCAGAGTTCATTGTAGATAAAGATGCTCAGAAAGGGCCTGAGCATCCACATTTGACTTTTACACTCTAATTGTGGCTTGTTTTGAGAGTAAAAAATCACTTTAAATGAAGCCAGAGATATCAAGAACATGAATTAAGCTTTACAACACTCTGCTCTGCTTGTCAGAGCTACACGTCAAAACCCTGTAGCAAGGCTTGGTGAAACGATGGAGCTGAAATGAAATAGACTGTAAGGTCCACATTACTCATCATCATTCTAATATTGCCTACTACTGTTGAAAGTTTCCTTCATTAACATGTGCTTTGCTGCTTCTTAAAATAGCTCCATAACCAAATGCTGCAGTTCTGAAAAGCATGATAAAAAAGGTTCTCTGATCATGCTCATTACTGAATATTTTTAGAAGAGCAATAATTAGGATTTGGAGGAAGCCGGGTGCCTCATTCTGTCAGCAAAGGGCTTGGCTTCTTTCAGAAACCTACCTCCTAACCAGCCAAAGCAAATCTCTCCCCAGCCCCAAACCTACTTTCAGTTACTCAACCACAGACACTTCACTCTCTGGCTTCAAAGAAAGGGTGAGCTCATGTCACCAATGTCTAAATGACTTTCTAAAATCTGTTCATAGCTAGAGTCCTCTTAACCTCATAGCAGACTAGAGCATGGGAGAAATATCTACCTGCTAAAAGATGGAGTGAATTTCTCATGAGAAAGCTTTCCACTGCTCCCACCAAGGTGGGGATGTTGTTCCAGCACCTACCCCCCGACACCAGCTTGAGACTACTCAGGGTTCCTCCACTCACCAGAGCACCCTACACACTTGGGTCAGTTTCAGTGCTATATATGCCCATGTGTTTAGATATTTGTACCCTCTGCCTTCCATTTATTTTTCTGTTTTTTATTCCACTCCCCTAAAGGGTGATAAAACAAAGTTTTTCACCTGGTGGCAAACCCTAACTCAGTCCTCTGAGTCACAGAACATGAAAAACTGAATGTTCCATCCCTAACATCAGCAGCACCACTAGCAGATGACATCAAAAGAAAGTTTCAGAAGGGACATCCTAGTTGGGTTTAGAAGACTGAAAAATTCAGGATGAACCAGGTCATTGAGGGATCAATATTCATCTAGTCATTCATTCAACAGTGTTCCTATAGTGTCTGCTTGTCACCCAGTGCTAAGAACATAGAAGAGTTTCTTCTCTCATGTATCTTATAGGCAGGTGGAGGAAACAGTTACTGAAAAAGTTGTTCTATGAAAATCTTGCAGTATTTGAAGGCAAAGAGCAATGGCACATGGGAGGGAATAACAAACAAAAAGTCCTGGTCTGGGGTTGAGGGATTTCCTTGAGGAAGTGACACCAGACTGAAACCCAAAGAATGACCAAGAGTTAACCAGATAGATTGTGTTTCTGACAGAGTTAGCAGAGGAGAGCCAACATTTTCAGAACACTAAAGTTTAGTATGGCTGGGCCAAGGCAGGCACAGTGTATTTCCCAGCTCCTTAGAATACAACAAGAACAAAATCTGCAGATCTGCAGCACAGGAGTCTTACTTTAGGGAGTAAAGGGGAGAGGGTCTGAGATGAGGCTAGAAAGAAGCACAGAGAAGAGATCATGCAAGCTGCTTCAGAACCAAATTAAGGATTGGGCTCTAAATTCAGAGGACAGTGGAAAGCCAATAAAGGGGTCTGAGCAGGCATATTTCGAAAGCTCATTCTGAGCCAGGCACAGTGGCACACTCCTATAATTCCCAAAACTCAGGAGGCTGAGGCAGGAGGATCCAAAGTTCAAAGCCAGCCTCAGCAATTTAGAAAGATCACTCTGAGCCAGGCATAGTGGTGCACACCTATAATCCCAGTGGCTTGGAAGGCTAAAGCAGGAGGATCGCAAATTCCAGGCCAGTCTCGGGAACTTCGTGAGGTCCTAAGCTATTTAGTGAGATTCTGGGCATGTAGGTCAGTGGCAAAGTGTCCCTGGGTTCAATCCACAATACTGAAAAAAAATCACCTTGTAGATCTTGTTATGTGGGTTGAAGTGGGATGTCACTTAGTGATAGAGCACTTGTCTAGTTTTCATGAAGCCCTGGGTTTCATTCCCTGCATCACACACACACACACACACAAGGATACCACTGGAGACTGCTTTTGAGGCTCTTGCTGTGATATTTGAACAAGATTGTGTTGGATTGATTAAGGATGAGAGAGAAGAAAGGTGGGTGAATTAGGAAAACTTTTTGAAAAATAGGTTGGTGATTGGAAATTGACCAGATATGGGGACTGAGGGCAAGAGAAAAGGCATAGATGAGTCCCAAGTCACTGTATCCAGCTACCCCATCTCTCAGTTAAGAAGACTAAGGTTAATAACTTGCCTTCCTAGGGTTTGAATGACTTGCCCAATCCTGTAAATTGAGGACATGCTACCTTTGTCCCTGGGCTCTATCATGCTGTCTCATGTGTGATGTCTCTAAGTGGTTGTAATGATATTGGGTAGAAAGATCTCGGTTGCCAACATATTATTTCAGTTGACAGCAGAATTTTGAGCATGAATCCACTTCTATCTTAATATTTATGACCTCTTTATAGCCTGTATTGGTTGGCATACACAAACATATCTTTGAAGACTTTAAGAAAGTCTAATAGAACTTACATCTTTGAAGACTTTAAGAAAGTCTAATAGAACTTACATCTTGGCACCCTCCGTGTTTATTTTACTCAGTCCCGTGTATTCCACATGAAAGAGCTTTTGAGTGGTAAACTGCCATGCAGAGTAGACTCTTGGATAAAATCATCCAGAACCCCACAGACATGTTCTTAGAACAGAGATAACAAAAACAGTATATTTTCTCTTCTTTCCCTTCAGTATAATATGACACAGACTTCCTTGGAAGAGGAGGAGTAGCTGTGATGTGACTAATTCATTGACTCAGTTATTCTTCACTCACTTACTCATTTGATTTGCATTTATTGAGCACCTTCCACATGCTAGACACAGGGGCACTGAGCTGAGTGCTGGGGATGAAAAGACAAGGCATAATCTGTGCCTTCAAAACGTCTGTTTCTATGTGGAGTCAGATATTAAAAATCCCTTTGTTAACAGAAGATGTGTTTATGTCTAAAATGTTGTAGATTCTGCCTGGTAATATCAGAAAATACTTCCCAAAGGTAGAACCTTGAAGCTGGACCATGCAGGATAAGGAGGAGCTCTGTAATTGATATGGGCAGGGAAGTGTTATCCAAGGCAGAAAGGATGGGCTTGGCATGAGTCAACTCAGGAGCCAGATGAGTGTATGGTGTACCCTGGGAACAGGCCTGGGATTACTCCACAGGGTTTATGGTAGGGGGCAAGTGTTTGGAACTGAGGCTAGAAGAGTTGGGGCCAGACCTGAAGGCTTTCCTGACAAATTAAGAGTTCCAACTTTGTCCTGGAAAGGAGGACCATGAAACAAAATGGGTCAACCAAACTAATCTTAGTTTTATCTCCTCTCCTGTTTGAACAGGAATGTTTGTTCCAACCCAGAGAACAGAAGGCATCTCAACATCAGACATCATCACCAGAATTGTCCGGGACTATGATGTTTATGCCCGACGCAACCTCCAGAGAGGGTACACAGCCAAGGAACTGAATGTCAGCTTTATAAATGTAAGCATGCCCCTCCACATCCCCTGAGGACCACCACATCACACCTTCACCACTACCACTGCAGTCATCTACCAAGGGGTTACTATGTGCCATGCAGTGTTCTAAATGCCTTGTATTAGCTGGGTGCTGTGGAACATGCCTCCAATCCCAGAGACTAAGGGAGGCTGAGACAGGAGGAACACAAGTTTGAGGCTAGCATCAGCAAGTGAGACTCTGTCTCAAAATAAAAAATAAAAAGGACTGGGGATGAGGGATTTAGCTCAGTGGTAAGTGCCCCTGGGTTCAATTCCTGGTACTAAAAATAAAAACAAAGCTGTGCATTTATTGTCCCATTTAATCCACATAACAACCCAATGATGTGTTTTTATCCCCATTTTACAGATGAAGAAATCAATTTCCAAAGGGGTAACATAAGTTAACCAATGAGCTTCCTCACTTCCCTTCCCTCATCCCAACCTCCCTCTTAAGTTTTCAGACCTGAGTAAAGGTTTTCTGGGAAATCTTGTCCCTTGCAAAAGGCAAGATTTGTCTTTTGCTTAAAAGGAAAGAAGGAGGGTGAGGGGAAGCAATGAAATGCTAAGCCCAGAGAAAATGCTTTCTTGTTTTAACATTTAAAAATTTTCATTTTCTTTAGGGCTTACAGCTGCTCATTAGAAACCTTAACAACCGTTTTTTATTGTCCAGAGAAATTACAGCTGCTTAAATAAAGTCTAAAGTCTTTGACCTCTTTTTGTATTTCTACTGTATTGTTCCCACAGAGGTGTTGTTAGTTTAATAATAGAGCAACTGTTAAAACAATCTTTAAAACAAGCAAAACAAGCTGTTCCAAAGCAAAAGGGCAGCCCCATGGCTGGAGGTGATGTTAGCAAGTCTGGACAACTGTATTTGCCTGGCCTCCAAGGAGCAGATACCTTTGATGAAAACAAGAGTCCTCCATACATACCATACATACAGAATTCCAACTCCCAGAAATAGATATGATACTTTGAAAGAGTGATTTGTCTTCAAAACTATGTATTTACACCAGGTGGTGCACACCTGTAATCCCAGCTATTGGGAAGGCTGAAGCAGGAGGATCACAAGTTCAAGGCCAGCAACTCAGCAACTTAGCAAGACCCTGTCTCAAAATAAAAAACTAAAAGGGCTAGGGATGTGGCTCAGTGGTAAAATGCCCCTGGGTTCAATTCCCATTACCAAAAATAAAAAAAAGAATAAGATTAAAAAAAAACTAGGTACTTATCATTACATGCAGACATAATTATGCAGCACTTACATAATTGATACTGGTACCTTCAAAATAGGAAAGGTTCATTAATTGTAAATCAGTGATTATTAATTGTCCTCATGAGGCCGAGAGCACTGGGAGTCCAGGCTCTGTTGCTTCGCACAAGCCGGGCAACAAAATGGAAAATGTCGGGTTCGAGTGGCACCAGAACAAGTGGCTGAAAAGAATTCAGTCAAAGTGATTATTTGGTATCTTACAGAGAATAAAGCCCTGGTTATTTCAATAAATTAAACTGTCTGTTCTTTTAAATTGAATTCAGTCAACCATCCAAGCATGGCAAGCCATTTCCAAAAGTCATTGCTCATTCTTTTTAAACGGTCTTTCGATAAGCCACTTAGCTCAAGGAACCGTGCAGACAGTGTGGATGCGCTCACTGCCTTTCTGTGACAACAAACCTGGCCGTAGCTCAGAGATGAAATTGAATGTGTTGGATAGGCGTGTAGATGAATCACAGAACCTCAGAAGTGGCAGGGACCTGACGGGGGCCAGTCATTAAGTCTAAGTCCCTTGATTCAGAGATGAAGAAAGCAGAACCCAGAGAGGGAACCTGGCCAGCATCCCTCAAGTAAGGGAGAGGTGGAGGTGGCAGCAGGTCCCAGTATCATGACTCCCCAGCCCAGTGCTCCCCATTGCTGCCCCTGAGATCTGTACATAGCAACCATCTCCTGTGCAAAATGAACTATGGAAGACAATGATGTAAAGTCAACAGCTAAAATGTCTTGAGAGTTTATCATGTGCCCATCTGAGTGTTTTACCTGGATTATTTCACTTAATCCTCATGATAAGCCTATAAGATTGGGTATAATGACCTCAATGAACACAGGGGTGAGAAAACAGAGGCCCAGAGAGGTTGAACAACTCACCTAAGGTCACATAGTAAATGATAAAAGACTGAATGACTTCCTACAGCATATATGTGTGTGTATATTGCTGAGGTGTGACATATACATAGCTCATACCTCACCCTAAGGCTACAGTAAGGTTTAGAAGATCTAAGTCAGGGATCCAAGGAAGATCTGTATCAGTTTCATAATATTCAAGGTGCTTTGGAAAATTCTGAATTACAAAATGAACTTGAGTCCCACATAGTGAAGAAAAACAATATGTATTTTTACCCTTTTAGTGGAAAACATATGATTTTATGGCTGAAGACTCTTTGCCTCATGTTATTTTCATTGTTTTGATATAATGTTCATGATGTAACACAGATAAATGCCAGTGACATTTAATCTCAATGAGACAGTCAATGTATATCAAACAATTGCAAAATGCCAGGCATGTGCCAAGCACTTGTATGCATTGTCTTATTTAATTTACCACCATTTTACAGATTAGAAAACAGGTTTAGAGGTGACATGACTTGCCCAACACACAGTGGCTTTCAGGCATATAGATAGACAGCATTGCTGCATAAATTCCCTAACAAGAAAATCAGAGATGCTATCAGAAGAAAAACATTCTTCATCACGAAGGAAATTGATGCAGTCCAACTAGCTTATTGGAAAATATCATTACAACGAAAATTTCGGTATAACACACAGGTTCAAAAACTCAGTGAATGGCCCACTTATTGCAAGCAATATTGGTTTTAACAATGTCCTAGCTAACCAGAAAACCATTCTGTACACAATCTGTACATTTGTGTAAGTACCAGAAAAATTGAGTGAGATATTTACCTAATAAAGGGCAACTGTGGGGGCTGGGGTTGTGGCTCAGTGGTAGAGCACTCACCTAGTATGTGTGAGGCACTGGGTTCAATCCTCAGCACCACATTAAAAAATAAACAAAATAAAGGTATTGTGTCCATCTACAACTAAAAAAAGGAATTCTTTTTTTTAATAAAAGGGCAACTGTATCTTTTTTATTTTTCTCTTATATAAGTGAATTTAGCTCATAGACATTTAACAGAATTAAAACAACTTGTACTTCCCTTTACATATCCAAATAGATTAATGAAAAATGACTTTCTTATAAGAATTGCCCTTCCTGTCAATCTAGCCCTTGGGAAATGGCAACATCCTGACTCTTAATGTTAGAAACAAATACAAGTTGACATAAAATGTGACCATTAGTGTGAATGATTGATCTCGCTCATGTCCTCTTGGATACATCCACTTCTTTCTTCTATAAATTTTGACCAGGAAAAGAAGTACCGTTTCCAGAACCAGGTGGACAAGATGAAAGAAAAGGTCAAGAATGTGGAGGAAAGATCAAAGGAGTTTGTTAACAGAGTGGAAGAAAAGAGTCATGATCTAATTCAGAAGTGGGAAGAGAAGTCAAGGGAATTCATTGGCAACTTCCTAGAACTGTTCGGACCTGATGGAGCATGGGTATGTAATTATTTCACTTAGCCCCACAGGAATGAGTGTTTTTAGTTTATCTTCCTTTTCATGGAGCACTATGTCACTCCCTTATTGAGTTATGGCTTTACCTCTCAATATTGTACACAGTAGCACCCAAAGGCTGGGCTGGTCTCTTTCTCTTCTTTGTCCAGAGGTTCCTAGCCATTCAGTAATCATTGAATGTCAGTTATTGCAGAGTTTAGTTCTGTAGCTTATCCAAGTCTCCCAGTTGGAGATGATGTAAAGCTTGAGATTAAGGGTAAGCAGTCATTCACTGGCAGCATGGAGCTTGTGTTGCAAGCCAAGGCCAGTGGCTCTTGGATCAACCACAGATATTTATGTTTTGGGGAGGAGAATGCAAAAGAAGTACAGCTGCTTTGGTTACCTTTTGTTGTCAGGAATCTTCCTCTTTTTTCTTTTGGAAGAGAGAAAGAGAGAAGAGGTAGAATTTTGCCTTGTAGCTGTGCCCATCGTGACCTTTCTTATTTTTTTTTCTTTTTAAAATTTTAAAAATTTGTTCTAATTAATTATACATGATAGCAGAATGCATTTTGATTTCAGCACAAATTTTCATTTCTCTGGTTGTACATGATGTAATGTCGCACCATATGTGCAGTCATAGATGTACCTAGGGTAATGATGTCCATCTCATTCCACCATCTTTCCTACTCCCATGCCCCTTCCCCTTTGCTCAATCAAAGTTTCTCCATTCTCTCCATGCCCACCCTCATTATGGATCAGCATCCATTTATGAGAGACAACAGCTGGCCTTTTGATTTTTGGGATTGGCTTACTTCACTTAGCATGATATTTTCTAATTCCATCCATTTACCTGCAAATGCCATAGTTTTATTCTCTTTTAATGCTGATTAATATTCCATTGTGTATATGTACCACAATTCCTATTTTTTTCATGGCGTACAAGGGTTAGGACAAATCACAAAATCTTAGGGACTGAGGCCATGAACTGAGAAAAAATATAAATCATCTTCTTGCCTAAATTCTATAGACAATTTTGAATGATAACTATGGAAAGGGGAAAAAAATAATATTCTGAAAGCCACCTAGATCTCCATTGGTATTTCTACCATTCTTGCCCTTCCTGAGGAAATAACTGTTATTGTCAGTAGAGCTAAGGAGGATTCTATGAAACAAATACTTTTAATGCTGACTTTCCTTGTAAAACAAAAATACATGATTCCTCTTGCTTTTTCTGATTTTAAGTAGCCTACATTTCCTATTATGATATGAAAAGTCTCTAATGAAATCCACATTGACTTAATTATTTTATTGTTGGGTTTTCACTGATGCCTCTGCTCATTTGAGCTCATTCATTATAGGATTATCTAAAAGTAAAACACTCAATAATAGGAAAAGAACAATGTTTGGGAAGAGATGGCTTACTTAAAGCCAAGTGGCCTCAAAGTGATTATAGAGGTGGATATTATAGGCCAACTTTGTCCTATCTATTTGTCTGAGTTTGAAAAGGAGAGGTAGAAATTTTGCAAGGGCTATTTGAGCTCTTAGTAACTTCTAGAAAGAGCTGGCAAGAGTGGAAGAGCCAGGTACTGGGTTCCCTTTCATTTTCCTCAGGCCTGTTAAAAATTTCAGTTCTAACAATTTAATCCATGACATTTATTAATGTTCTAGTCTGTGCATGGCACTATGGAAGAACACAAAGATAGACAAAGAAAGACTCTGATCTTTAGAACATGAAGTCGGAAATTTCTCACTTGATCTCATGCAAAACTTAGTGGTTCATGTTTTCACAATTAACTTTCAGGCTCTGAAGGAATAGCTAGTGGTTTTTTTTTTTTTTTTAATGAAACCATATAGGTATTCATTTGCTTACAGGGATTCAGAAATGTGTGTCTGCTGAGAGGCCCTCATATTGTAATACAAGGGGTGGATGTTTTCTCCATTTGGGGTGAACAAACGCAGGAAAAGGATATAATTTTGAAGCAACTTTATGGCCCTAGTCCTTTCAAGCACCCAGTGAAGGCAAAATAGTAGCTGGAATTGTTCTTAGGGAGTCTGGTGACAGTGAGCTGAGGTGATTTTTAAGAAATGAAACCCAGCTTAGAGATTGGAGGTTTTTCTTTTTCAAACTTGCTATTAGTGTCAAAACTGTTATTAACATTAATTTACTGTATCAGCCAGACTTAGACATTACTTTTTTCCTGTTGACATTAAAAGTACGGAAATAGTACAAGGATGTTAAACGCCAAGATAAGTAATTTGCTTTTCATGAATATGCTATTATTATAATAATTCTTTATTTGTGGATTTGGGACTGGAACTCATTTCTTAAACTAGAGGATCTGCATTACCTGCAAATACAGTATTGATACAAATTACCCAAACTTGGAAAGGCACAAAATAGAAGGATTTAAGGTACAAAATTTGGGACAGCTGGATCAGTATGCAGCATAATATGTAGCTTATAGTGGGTACTCCATAATGTTTAGATAAATGGACATATGAATGAATGGATGTGTGAGATAGACCCATTCACAGAACCTTCTAGCATTTACGAAGGATATGATGAGGACTGAACCTCCTTCTATACCATTAGTTTTTCATTGCTTATGGTGCCAGATTACATTTTTGTATTTGGTGGATTAAATTCAATAGGCAGACTTAGTTTGCTTTGCTCTCAGCAATATTTTAAAGTTTCTTTTGGAGAGGGCATGAACTTCTCTACTTTTTCATGGTCACATCATTCCCCATAGCTTATCCTTGTCCCCCAACCTGATTTACACATTTATGCTGCCCACCTGGCTCCAGGGAATATTTGAATTTGCTCCTTATCCACTGTGGGAGGATACTGCATAAGGAGGTGAATAGCAGGAAGTAGAAACATTGGGGGCCATCTTGTAGGCTGTCAGCCACAATGGCTTCTGAAAATTTAAAGCAAGCAATCTTTGTATGTCTTAAATGCTATAATGGATTATCTTTGCCCACTTATTCAGTTTGATTGGTGAATTATGAGAGTACAAGCTGTTGTTTTGCAATCTCATCACTCTACTTTTTCAACTACTTTTGTTGATTCTTCTTCTCTTTCTCCTTCTTCTCATTCTTCTTCTACTGGGGATTGAACCCAGAGGCACTTTACTCCTGAGCTATGTCCCCAACCCTTTTTATTTTTTGAGACAGGGTCTCACTAAGTTGCTGAGGCTGGCCTGGAACTTTCAATCCTCCTGCCTTAGACTCCCAAGTAACTGGGATTACAGGCATGTGCAATTGCTCCCAGTTTGATTCTTCTTCTTCTTCTCCTCCCCCTCCTCCCCCTCCTCCCCCTCCTCTCCCTCCTCCCCAGTACTAGGAATTAAACCCAGAGACATTACCACTGAGTTAGACCACTAGCCCTTTTTATATATTTTTTTTTTCATTTTGAGACAGGGTCTCACTAAATTGCCTAGGTTGGCCTCAAACTTGTGATCCTCCTTGCCTCAGCTTCCTGAGCTCTAGGATTATAGGAATGAACTGCTTCACCCAGCTTGCTTAATTATAAGTAGTCTTAACTCATACTCAGAAAGTATCCTATAACCCAGCCAGAAAGGCAAAGGGAAGCCTTCTGTGTTAGTCAGCTTTGTGTTACTATTACAAAATCAGCTTTAAAAGAGGAAAGGTTTATTTTGGATCACAGTTTTGGAGGCTTCAGTCCAGGGTTGATTGGCTCCATTGTTTCTGTGTCTGTGGTGAAACAGTACATCATAGCAGGAGTATGTGGTAAAGGAAGCTGCTCATCTCATGGCAGCTGGGAAGTGAAGGGAAAGAGGAAGAAAGGGGGTCCCATAATTCCCTTTGAGGATTCCTCCCAGTGACAGGAAAGACCTCCCACCAGGCTTCAGTTTTTAAAGTTTCCACCACCTCCCATTAGTGCTATGAGCAGGAGACCAAACCTTTAACAAGTGGGCCTTTGATGGACATTCCAGACCCAAACTATAGCACCTTTCCAACAGAGACACAGTATTAATTCTCTTTGGTGGGTGTGCTTATGAAAGACATACTGTCTCAGCAAAGGGCCTTTTTCAAAGTAGTACTTAGTACTGAGGGTCAAGGAACCTAGGTCAGGAGATGTTGGCCCAGTATTCGGGGTTTGATTTGGGGATATGGTCTCCCCAGCAAAACGTTTTTGTTTTTATTTCAAATATCTGACTTCTCAGAGAAGATACATTCTATTCAAATATCAGCTACTCAACCATATATGCTGTTTTTAAAAATATTATGTATTATTTTGAATGAGCTGCCCTTGTATTCATTCACTCTGAAAGCAGAATTCATTCCTGTTTAAAATTAAATGACTCTAATTGATTTTTTTTAAAGAGAGAGAGAGAATTTTAATATTTATTTTTTAGTTTTTGGCGGACACAACATCTTTGTTTGTATGTGGTGCTGAGGATCGAACCCGGGCCGCACGCATGCCAGGCAAGCGTGCTACCGCTTGAGCCACATCCCCAGCCCCTCTAATTGATTTTTACCATGCAAATAAATACAAACTCTTTCCTTGAGCACCAGAAGAGAATATTTTTAAGTCAGGAGCAAGTTTTTAATTCATCATAGACCAGTAAACTCTTCTTGCTCCAGTCCAATCAATGATATATTCTATGCCAACCAAGCAGGCATGCATCATCTGATATATGAGATTACCTTTTTAAAAATATTTTTTTATTGATGGACCTTTATTATTTTTAAATATTTTTTAGTTGTCAATGGACCTTTATTTCATTTATTGATACACAGTGCTGAGAATTGAATTCAGTGCCTCATACATGCTGGGTAAGCGCTCTGCCACTGAGCTACAACCCAAGCCCTATGAGATTACCTTTTAATCAAGTGGACTGTGTATGTCCATTTTTACAAAGAACAGATTTACACAATGCGAGGTCCATTGCTAATTTGAAAAATCATGGCATATATATATATATATATATATATATATATATACACATATACATAATAAAAATTTGCATTTTAATGATTTAAGATTACAGTGGCATTAAGTACATTCACATTATTGTGTAACCATCACCACCATCTATCTCCAGAGCCTTTTCATCATCCCAAACAGAAACAAAAACACTCTGTGCCTCTTAAACAACTCCCTTCCAGCCCCTGACAAACATCATTCTACTTTCTATCTCTGTGAATTTGTGTAGTCTAGGTATACTGTATTATATCAGTAGAATCATAGTTTTTGTCATTTTGTGTCTGGCTTATTTTACTTAGTGTAATGTCTTCAAGGCCCATTCGTGTTGTAGCCTGGACCAATGTTGTAGCAGCTCTCTAAAGGCTGAATAATATTCCGTTGTGTGTATATATGTACCACCTCTTGTTTATCCATTCTTCTGTTGATGGATTTTGATTGTTGCCACCTTTTGGAAATGGTAGATAATACTAGTATGAACATTGGTGCTATGTGCATCTGTTTGGGTCCCTGTTTTCAATTCTCTTGGGTATGTACATGGAGATGGAATTACTGGATTATATAGTAATTCTATGTTTAATTTTTTGAGGAAATTCATACTGGTTTCCACAATGACTACACTATTTCATATTCCTAGTAACAATGCACAAAAATTCTAATTCTTCCATATCCTTACCAACACTTATCATTTTATTTCATTTTTTTATAATAGCCATCTTAATTTTAGGCACTGCTAATTTCAAAGACTGTTTTGAGCCAGGCACAGTTGCAAACGCCAGTAATCCCAGTGGCTCAGGAGGCTGACGCAAGAAGATCATGAGTTCAAAGCCAGCCTCAGCAAAGCGAGGCGCTAACCAACTCAGTGAGACCCTGTCTCTAAATAAAATACAAAATAAGGCTTGGGATGAGGTTCAGAGTTTGAGTGTCTCTGAGTTCAATCCCTGGTACCCCCACCCTCTAAAAAAGAGGTCAAATACTGTTTTGATTTTGAGAAAGGAGATATAAAATGAAGTCTGTGGATCTGAGATAGATTTCTCACTTGGGACTTTTTAACAGTTGGCTTAAACAAAATTATCTTTAAACAAATGCACAAGTAGATGGGGGTAACCATGAAAAGCTTCTTACTATGAAAGTGGCTAATTACAAGAAAGGTAGTCATGAGCATGGAGTCACTTCCTGGCTGGTAGCAAGTTCCTTTGCATCTCCAGGACTCAGTCACAGCATCTGTAAATGGGGAAAGGAAGCTTAGCTGCCTGCTAGGGCTGTTGGAAGAATTAAACTAGTTCACACTTGAAAGCCCTTATAATGGTGCCTGGCACCCAGATGCACATCAGGAACTGTGTAAGGGTTAGTTGTTGATGATGTTGTTTATGAACTTGGCCAGAACTGAAACACCATTCCTCTCTCTCCTTGAGTTTATCTTGCTTACCAGAGGTTCAAACCAATCATACTACAATACTTTTCATTTCTAGCAGACATGCCAGAATATATCTGAAATACTGAAACCTTTAAAGGCATTTGTCAAGACATTTATTGCCTCACTAGATGTTAAGTACTTCTTAAAAGGAAAAACTTTGTAGGAGGGAAATAGAAAATTACTTTCATATGGACAGGACTATAAATGGGATTATTTTCTTGGGGAAAATTTATAAATGGAAACCTCTTAATACAGTAAAAGATTGAATTTAAATACCTTTTCTCTTTGAAAATGCCATGCCATGGTCTTCATTATTTGTTATATTTCTAAAGTGCTTTTCTTCCCAGGAAGCTCATTACAAACTGTCTCCTGTCCCGATTTAATTCAGCTCCTTTGCAGGGGAACCACCCTTCAAAATGTACCAGAAACAGATCAGAGAGGCTGCAAATCGAGGCCGGGAGTTGTTTTGCATGGATATCACATTTTATGATGTGTGACACCATTGTTTATCATTAAGGATTCAAATTCCTTCATTCCCTTAGGCAGAATATTCTCATTTATGAGTCTGATTCAAACTAGAGTAGACAAGATGTAGATTTCTTAGAAAGTGGGTTTCTAATGGAAATGGTGACAATCCATTAACAGCAGGAGGGCTAATGGCTGCCACTAAAAATATACTTAAAGATTACAGTAATAAAAACACATATTTTAAAGTGCCTGCTAGAAGTTCAAGAATTTTTTTTTAATGTTGCTGTTAATAATAGGCCACCAGATCCTTTTGGCATTTGATTTTGTCTCATAAATGGGCTTAATCTAAAGTAATGCTGTTGTACTATAGTATTTTTTTATTTGATTTTGAGGGGAGTTGGATGTCTTTGGGCAGAATTATCAGTGCCCTTAATGGAAGGTAAATAATTGGTGTATTCATAGGCATATGGAATTTTAAATCTGGAAAGGATTTTAGTGATCAGCAAGTCATCTCTCTTATATCTACTAGAGGAAACTTGAGACTCTAAAAAGTGATGGGCTAGAGCTTAGGAAGGAAAAATGAGTGCCTGAAGGAATTGATGATGTGCATGAGGTCTTAATATTTTCTCTCCTACATCATCATTGCAGTGCCTGCCCTTCTGCTTCATCTCCCTGCCCAAGACATCTGCATTATCTTCCTGTATTCCTACCATACACTTTCTGATGGTTTGTTTTGTTTTCTTTCCACATTTTTATTGGTGCATTATAGTTGTACATAATGATTTATTGTCACATATTCATGTATGCACACAATATAACAATATAAACTGGCCAGTGTCACTCCCCAGCACTCCCCCTCTCCTACCATATATACATTTTTATGATCATAAAAGTAATATACAGACAACCCTTGGTATCTGCAAGGTATTGGTTGTAGGACTTCCCTTAGATACTGAAATCTGTAGATGTTCAAGTCCCTTATATAAACTGGTGTAGTATTTGCATATAACCTATATAATTCTCCTGTACACTTTAAATCATCTCTAGAATACTTACAATACCTAATACAATGTAAATGTTATGTACATATTTCTTATACTATATTGTTTAATGAATAATAACAAGAGAAATGTGTACATGTTTGGCACAAGTACAATTTTTGGTCTACAGTTGGTTGAATTCACAGATGTGGAACTTGCAGATATGAAGAGCCAACTGTATTCATTATAGAATTATTAGAAAATAAAGACTAAAAGGAGACTAAAAATTACCTGTTGTCCCATCACCCATATCTTTTTCCTTCTACATTATATACATTACTTCTACAACATTTAAATCATGCAGAACATATTCTAAAATTGTTTTTACTTTATAATTGCTCATGAGCATTTTTTTCATATTAAATACTTTTTTAAGAACCTGATTTTCCTCAACTTCTTCGTATTTCATATGGGAGTTGTATGAGATTTCTCTAACCTATTTAGGGAGTTTTTGTTTTGTTTGTTTGTTTGTTTGTTTGTTTCACAGTGCTGGGAATGGAACCCAGGCCCTGTATACACTGGGTGGGTATTCTACCACTGAGCCCTGTTTGCAGTTTTGTCAGTTTGACACTGCACTGAATATCCATATAAACAATAGACATTCACATAGATCTCTGATTATCTCCTCAGGAAAGAAAAAAAATAGCTTTTGCACCTATTGCCAAATTACCCCTGAGAAAGATGCTACTGTGTATTCCTCCTACTTTTCCTGTGCCCTCATCCATCAACAGTAGCCATTGCAATTTTTTGAAGAAAGTTAGGAATCTGATATATAAACAACTCATTACAATCATTTACATCTGTTTGATTATCAGTGACTCTGAACATGTTTATAATTCATTTATAAATTTCTTTTGTGATTGCCATATGGAACATCCCATATTCCTTTCCTATTATGTTTTTTATTTTATTTTTATTTATTATTTTATTTTTATTTCTTATTATGGTTTTTACCTTATTTTTAATTTATAATCTCTATTTAGTATTTATTTATTTATTTATGGTGCTGGGGATTGAACCCAAGGACGCATGCCTGTTAAGCAGACACTCTACCATTGAGCCAAATCCCCAGTCCCTTTAGTCAAATGTTGCAAAAATTTCCCCCTAGTTTTCCATTTACCTTTTATCTTATTTTATAATATTTTTTCAAACTTTTAAATTTTTATGTAGTCAAACATTGACATTTTTCTTTATGGTTTCTTTTATGCTTAAAGATATTTCTAAACAACAAATCTGATCATAGCCCTCCTTTGATTAACATCTTCCCAGGGAGCTTAGGGTGGCAGTCCAGCCTCCTTCTGGAGCTCCAGGCCCAGGCTATTGTCACCCCATATGTTCTAGTCATGCCAAGCAACTTGCACTTAGTACTCTCTACTTTGTGTCCTCTGCTTGGAAAGCTGGTCCTCTCCCTACCAGTCCCCACAAACTTACCATCAACTCTAATCCCTTTTCCTGTGTATTATCAAAGACCCAGATCACACATAGCCATCTGCTTGATTCTTGTCTTCTGCATCCCCTTCTTCTTGTGCAGTACCCAGGCTCCAGAAGATGTTCATAATAATCTGCAGAACAGAATAATCCAAATGATAAGCAAAGTCTAAAATGGCTAGTATTGGTTGAGCTTCCTTAATCTGAAAATACAAAATCTGAAATGTCCCCAAATCTGAAACTTTTTTAGCATTGAATAGATATACAAGTTAAAAATTCTACCTGACCTAATGTGACAGGTCACAGGCAAAGGAAAGATGCACAACAAAAGTATCATGTAAAATTACATTTAGGCTAAGTGTATAAGGTTTATATGAAACATAAATGAACTTTGTGTTCAGACTTGGTTCCCATCCCCAAGATATCTCATTATGTATATGCAAATATTCCAAAATTTTAAAAATTCAAAATCTGAGTCACTTCTGGTTCCATGCATTGGATGAAAGATACTCAATGTATAGGAAAATTGGCTTTGAGGGCTAGTTTAGGATAAAAAGATTGGACTGAGCTTTTGGAGGCCAAGACTCAGCTGTGAGCAATCAAAAGACCCCAGCCACCATAGGCAGAACCCTCAGAAGGTGGTGGAATGGAGCATCTGGGTGTGGGGGTTTGAGCATCAGTCAAAGGGTAGGAGGCCATGTAGGCTGCCAGCACCTAGAGGCCTGGCAAACAGGAACTCGGGGCCAGGACTGAGTTTCCCAGAAAGGTGAAGGACAGTGTCAGGGAAGGGCTCATTTCTGAAAGCACCAAGCAACAGTCACCTGAGGGCCCAGTTTGGAAAACCAATTTTACCATCCAAACCTCCTCCCACCCCCACACTCTTCTCTACCCCAGCAAATAGCATAGCCACTTTCCAGAAACTGGAATCACTTGATTTCTTACCCTCCTATGAGCAACATATTATCTGTTAGCAAGTCCCATTGACTCAACCTTCAAAATATAGCCAGACCATATACTGTAGGATGCCATTTTGATGACATTCTGGAAAAGGTAAAACTGTGGGGCCAGAAAACAGATCTGTTGCCAGAGGTGGGGAGAGAGAATGACTACCAGATCATGAGGGAATTTGGGGGCTGATGGAACTCTTCTACACCTTGATCATGTTGGTAGTCTCCCAACTGTGTTTGTCAGAACTCATAGAACTGTGCATGAGAAAGGTGAAATAAATATACCTTAATGAAAATATGGAGAAAATATAGTGGGAATCCAACCTTTTCTCACCATCATTACCACCATCACCGTTGGGCCAGCTGCCATATAACCTTGGATTCTTATTGAGATTGTCTGTTCTTCATTGGTCTCGCTGCTCCTGCCTTTGATTCAATAAAGTCTATGCTCAGCACAGCAGCCAGATTGCTTCTCAGAAGACAAAAGCAAATTTTGTTATTCCTTTGCTCAGAACTCTCCAAAGGTTTTTCTTCTCCTCAGAGAAGGCCCTACATAAAACAATCCTTTGTTCTTTCACCAGCCTAATAACTCCCAAACCCTCCCTCACTCCTCTCCCACTAGCTCTCTCCACTGCTGCCATGCTGGCCTCCCTCCTCCCCTTGAACATGTCCTGTTGTTCTCATAGTAAAAGATAAGAGTTCCCACAATAGCCGCCAACACACTTAGTAGCACAGCTCTGTGCTACTTCTCTGGTGATCCCTTAACTCCCTCCCTTATCCTGTTCCCCACCCAGCAGACCCCACTCCACCCCCAAGGCCTGCTTGCTCTTCCTAGTGCATACTATGCTTCATTCTTGGAGATTTCTGCCTGGTTTCTACTCAACAGAGTCTCTCCCTCATCTCTTTCAGGTCTTTGCTCAAATAACATTTTTTTCAGGGAGGCCTTTCCTGAGCACCACATTTGTAAATGCAGCCCCCCATGACTACTCCTACTTGCTATATCCTCATCTTATTATTCTCACAGACACAGTTCCATCTGACATACCAAATATTTTGTTTATTATGGGATACCTCCTTAAGTCCACGAGGACAGAGATGTTTGTTTTATTTTATCCTGCCCCTCCAATACTGTTTGCCTGGCAAATAATAGATACTTTGGGGTGGGATTGTGGCTCAGTGGTAGAGTGAGCATGTGTGAGGTCCTAGCATTTGTGAGGCCCTGGGTTCGATTCTCAGCACCACATTAAAATAAAGGTATTGTGTCTAACTACAACTAGAAAATAATATTTAAAAAATAGATACTCAATTAAATTGTGTAGACTGAAGAAAAGAAAGAATCCCAAGAACTAGCAGTGATTGTAATCTTATGTATCAGCATCTCTCTAGCTCAGAATTTTGGCCAATTCCTTACAACTCATGGTCTTTGGCAACATGGAATGTAGTCTATGATGTGGGCACAGGTTTTTGGGGTGGTGTCTTTCCTTCCTGTCTTTCCTTTTTGTTTTGCTGCCACCTGAGACTGCTACGTTAACAGACACCTTCTCTCAAATTTCTCTCTAGAAGCAGATGTTCCAGGAGAGGAGTAGCCGGATGCTACAAGCCTTATCACCCAAGCAGAGCCCTGTGAGCAGCCCAACCAGGAGCCGGTCCCCTTCCCGCTCCCCGTCACCCACCTTCTCGTGGCTTCCGATCAAAACCTCACCTCCCTCCTCACCCAAAGCAGCCTCAGCCTCCATCAGCAGCATGAGTGAGGGGGATGAGGATGAGAAGTAAAGGTGGCTGGCAGGCAAGAGCCACACCACACAGGAGGGGGAGGGGCACTGGGGATGCCTGGGTGGTGTTTGAAGGGGAAGAATCATGGGAGCTACAGCTCAATAGGGAGGCCCTGAGCTCTGCTAAGGGAAGGTTGATCTGTTCTCCCTCATCTTCCACATGGCCCAGCTGGGCTCAGCATGGAGGTTTCCAGCTGGAGAACCTCCATAAACCTTCTTAGCATCCTCTAGAATCACTCTAGTTTAACCTTGCTAAAGAGAGGAGCAGAGCACCCCAGGGAGACTTGCACTGAGTAGGGTGACTTCTGCTTTTATCCATGCCCCCATCCCCATCAAGTAAACTACCTGTGGAAGCGGCTGTTTCCTCAACCTGCTACTTTTGGCTCTTTAAAGGGCCTTGCACGTTGCCTCCTACCACCCAAGCTCTGCCAGAATAAATTTGTTTCCAATAGAGGTGGCAAAGTGCTTCCGAAATAGTCATGTTAAAGACAAATTCCAGTCTTCTCAGTGCAGCCACTAAGACCTGATGTGGCAACACATCCAATCTTTCCAGTGCCAGGACCATGGCTCAGAGCCAAAACCTTGCTTTGGATCAGATATAAAAGGTGATCTAGTGTGAACCCTAACTTCTCACTCAGAGGACAGTGTTGGCAAGGAGAATTCCACCTAAGTCCTGATGTGCTCCTGGCTGTACTTTCTCATTATTGGTGTGACTTTATTGTTTTCCAGAAATTACCTTAATCGGTGGAAACTGCAACAAGGAAAAACATCCTGTATAAAAAAAGAGGAGCTGCTTTGCTTTGGCTCCAAGTTTGGCAGATGAGAAACATCTCTCGAAGCTTCTCCTTAAAGGATGCTACTATGGAATGGCTCTTCCCATTTCTGACCAGTTAACAGTTTCATAGACCTCAAGTAACAGTTTGATGTACCAAACACATAGTATACTGATAGGGGGTGCTACCTGCACGTATCTGTTCTGTGTATGCTCCAAATATGCCACCCCAGGGTGTATACCATATGCAATATGAATATGTGGTGGTGGCATTTTATGATATACTCCTCTCCTGCTCTCCACCCTAATAGCCTGCTGAAATCCTTATCTAAAGAACCATCTGGTTCCCTTGTGACTTGGGCACTTTGTCAAAAGCTCATACCAGATTCTTGTAGAAATATTTTGTCCCAACCAGGAAATTATTATTGTTCTCATGGCCTCCCATAACATTTTGGGGTGAAGGCAGGTTCTGAAGAGTTTTGCAAAGAACAATGGGCTAGTTCTTTGAATGGGCTAGTTATTGCTGGCTATAGCTTTGTTAAATGGGATGAAGACTCTTAAGATTCCTACAGAGTTGTCTGAAGTTACTGCTCCTTTATCACATGTAGGAAATGAGCAGGTAGAATCAAGGTTTAGAACCAAACTCTTGGGCAGACGTAGATATTGCCTCATTATCCTGGTAATGTCAGGCAGAGCTGGGATCTGACTGAGCAGAAGCCCCAACCAGCAACTTGTGGGCAGAGCCCAGCACCTCTTGTGACAGAAGCACCCCTTTTCAGAGGACTTGGGAGCCAGCCTTTTGGGGGCAACTGATGAAGGAAGGTGGCATGTCTTTCCCCTTTGTGTTGGGGTCGAACTACCTCCCTGCCCACCTGGAGACTAGCGGTGTTTATTGGAAAGCAAAACTATGCTGCTAAGCTGGCTTGGAACCTCCTTGTTCCTGGTTTTCTCCAGAACTCTGTAAAGCACTCAAGCAAGACAGAGGGCGAGCAGGAACTTGGTCTTTGAGAAGTAAAGTTCTTTTTGCAGTTAAGGCCCTCCCAGAGCATACTCTACAGAGAGCAGCAAGGGCTCCTTTCTTCCTTTGTGTCCATTTGGCCTTTGCCTTCCACCATGCCCCCAGGGCACACTGTGCATGTGTTGTATGCCTGTCAATTCACGACTGATACTTGTAGCAGTGAAAGGTCAGGGGACCAGCTGGGCAAGAAAAGAGAAACAAGGTGAGAATTAGGAAAGTGAAAAGAGGCTCCTAGAGAGAGAGGAGGAGGATAAAGAACATCCACTCTCTTAAACTATGTCAGGACTTCATTTTGTAGGTGAAACTCTCTTGAGGAGGCCTTTTAATGCTGTGACTCCATGTCCCAGGGTGGGTAGATCTATTTCTAACTGAGTCCTGCTCTGGAGCAAACAATATGTGGTTGATAAACAAGTCTGACTATAAATTTGCAGGCCTTACACAGCATACTGACAGGTGCCACATATGTGACTCATCAGATAGTGCCACCATAGCTGCCAATTATGGGAAATGACTAATAATCTGGGATATTACAGGGATGGGCCCCAACAACTGATAAGTGGGTTCTAAATCTCATCCTCCTAACCTCTAATAACACCTCCCCTCCTTCCTAAGACCACGAGTCTACTGAGAAAGGAATGGGAACATTTCTGCCATCCAAACTTTGTTGATCTTTGGCCATCTCTCAGTCTCTCCCAGCCCCTACCCCCCACCTGCCCTGCACCCAGGAGGAACTGGAGTTGCCCTTTGTTTGGGCCATCCAGTCAACAGTCATGGCCAAGAGCAAGTTAAGGCTGGAATAAGAAATATAGTAAATATGCTGCAAACTTAGTGAGGTAAGCAGAAGTTACAAAAAGCAAGAAAATAGATTTTGTTTTGCTGTAGAAATGGAAGGAAACTTCAGACTGAAAAGAGCTAGATGAGAGCAGTTTAGGATTGTGGATGGGGCAGGTTATGAAGATGGGAAAAAATGGGAGTGAAGAAATGTGGGAGTGGGAGGGTCAGTATTTTCTGTTCCCTTTCCAGGGTTAACTTGGCCCCTAATAGGCAAAGGAGGAAGGTTCCTATTACATACCTCCAAGCTCAGTGGATATGCATGCAGCACAGGTGGCAATCAGGTGTGAGTCCCTGCCTCTCAGCCTTTCACATTTCAGTGCTTCCACATCCTCCTGACAGGAACCCTGAAATCAAATTTTGATCCCTCCTCCAACTAAACAAGTGTGGAATTATAACACCACAGTCACACTGCATGACCTGTTTCTGGCAAGCAAACTCCAGTGTGCCAGGACCTTACAAAGGCAAGGGGAAGCCAGCCTCATGAGGAGAAAGACAGATGGAGCCTAACTTCTGACTTGCTCTGGGTGAAAGAAACAGCAGGGGAATTTCAACCTTTCTCCATGTTTTAGGCTCCTAGAGGCTGTGATTTCATCCTTGAAGGGGAGGGGAACAGGAAGGGCATAGATTTGTTTTCTCTCCATCTTCAGGACTTATTTTGGCACCCAGTCATACCCCAGGGAGAGATGCAAAATGGCATCACTGGCTCAGCTGAATCAGATGAGCTCCTAACTAGCAGACATGTGCCTGTTTCTCAGGCATCCATGCAGCATTTGTCCTGGCTGTCTGATAAAAAAAATAGCTTATGAGGCATTTGCAATTCTCCTTTTCTCTAGACGCCTCTCTAGTTTCTTTGTTGTGTCACTGCAATGTGTCTGGGGACAAAGCCATAAGAAGAGCATACATACTTAAGACTCTGCTGTACATATAATAAGACAAGAAGACGATGATGACTTGTCTGGGTTAAAGCCCGACCTAATGCCCAAGCATTTGCTCTGGTGCTGAATAATGTGAACTACTGGAATCAGTACCCTTCCCCATACTCCTTCTCCATCCCCACTCCTGCTCCCAAACACAGCATTCCCAACTTGTTTATAAATAAAGGGATGCAGAATTGCACTTTTGCCTGTTGTGTTTCTTGAGTGTGCTGTTGTTGTGTGCCCATTTAGAAGCTCTAGTTAAATGTGGAAAAATACAGGCATTAGAGCAGCTGTCCCAGACCTCTGGCTGGCTTTGCCCAGCTGTGGCTCCAGCACCCAGAAGGATCTGACTACACTGTGCAAAATGGGGCCAAGTCTTGAAGTTGCTAAATGCCCCACATCTTGATTTAAAAGCTAAGTTAATAATGCACCCATTAAAAACTCTGGAAAGAGAGAGAGGGAAAAAAAGGTGAACTTACACAGAGCCACCTGGAGGGAAAGTCATGTGGTAAGCCCAGTCGGGAACCTAGATTGTTGGTCTTATTACTCACTTGCTTGGTGACTTTGGCCAACCACTTCACTTCTCTGGTCTCTACTTTTGTAAGATGAGAGTGTTGGAGGAAATGGTTTCTGAAGTTTCCTTTGGCTGTGAAGTTCTATGCATTGCTCCCAAGCTTCTTGAAGCTATCATGCTATCTCTGTGTGACCAGGAGAAAGTGCTTACTTCTCACTGAATAGAAAGCTGGAGAGGTGGTCCTCCAGTCCCCTGGGGTCTCCACAACCAGCATTACTGGTGATCTTACTTCCATAATTGGAGCATCAAGATAAAAGACTCTGACTTTACCTTTCTTACTTTGCCACTTAACAAAATACTTCATGTGTACCTAGACTTTGGGAAGTGGCCAGTTTAATACTTTTCCTTTTGGGGGGGGGGAAATCTCCTTTGATCAGCTGGAGACAGGCAGATGGAGGTGGAGGTGCTAAGTCATGCCCAAATGTCAACAATGAAGGCAGATGTTGATGTTCTGCAAAGTGTGCTTATGCCCTCCCCTCACTCAATTTAGGAGCTTCCATTACCACCATCTGGAGGGGTTTAGCTCTTTGAAGTGAATATAGTTCTAATACTAGCTGGATTCTAGAATAAATAAAGCTAGGGATGTAATGATCAAGGGAATACATTTTAAAACAATACCTGTTATTCATAGACCACATTATTTGGCCTTTTCATACAGATTAAACATGATCTTGACAGATTGTATTTAAAGCAAAAGTTAATTGGTTTTTCTTGACTTTTCTGATACCTCAGACATAATCTCCAGGGGAAAACAGCAAATTCTAAGCTATGATAAAACTCATATTTAAGAACTTTGATGTTTGATGCAAAGAGAATTAACCTTCGTTAATAAACAGAACTCCTTGGAAGAGGTACACTACAAAAAATGTTTCCACGTGTTTCCATTCCACACATTGTGTTGGAGTACTCATTGGCTATTGAAATTGAAAGTTTAAGGGACTTCTCCAGGTATTCAGCAGGAGATGTCCGATAAGACTGCCATCAGGACATTTTCCAGACCGAATATGACAATCTGTACACATATAGGTGTACCCAGTGATCAAATTATTTTAGAAACCATCAAGTACAAACCAACAAATAACCAGTAAAATCTAAAAATACTATTAACACCACAAATATCTGCAGATAATAACTAGGGCATATATTGGGTATTTGTGTACTGCATTACTTGTATCCTAGAAAAGACACCAAATAGGCTAACTCTCAGTTGCAATTGATCAAATGTGGTAAAGTTGATGAGATATATTCAGGATAGGGTTGACTTGTGCTGTTCCCTATAAATCATTTTATTCTCCTTTACTCAATCTTTCTTGGGTGTTAGGGAAGAAGGAATTAATCCACAAGGTTAATGTACTCTATTCATAAAAGGAGAGTTCTGATTAAGGGATTAGGTATAACAAAAATATTAGACATGTAACTTTTCATTTAAAAAGAAAAATGAAATCATACTTGAAAAAATATGGAGTACTCTATCCTTTCCACAAGGACCCTTTTCAACTTACTATACTTGCAAATAATCCTGTTACTCTAAAATTTCCAAGTCTAGAGAAAACCTGTCATCATCTGCCAAGTATGTGGCAGGCCCTGACTCATCACCTACCTTGAGAAGATAACCAGTCTTCCTTTCTTGTTTGGTAGTCATGTTCTACTAGACAAATGTTGATGAGATGCCATTTACTATCCTGATTACAAACTCACATTAACACAAATGATTCTCTGATTTTTCCATTTGTTTCCATATCTGGTGCCCCTAGATGAATGATAGATGAAATAAGTTGAAGAGGTGTGTGTGAGTTTCTTATTGCTGAAACAAATTATGAAAAGTTTAGCGAATTGTGACAATACAACTTTATTGTTTTATAGTCCTGGATTTCAGAAGTCCAAAATGGGTCTTACTGTGCTAAAATTAAGATGATAACAGGTGATGGAGGTTCCTGTCTGTGGAGAATGTAGGGGAGAATCTGTCTCCTTTTCTTTTCTTGACTCATGGCCCCCTAATGTCTAAAATGCTAGCAATAGTCAATCCAATCTTTCTTACCTGACATCATTTTGACACTCTTTCTTCTGACTCCCTACCTCACTATAAAAGCCCTTGTGATCACACGGGCCCACCTGGAAAATCCAGGAAAATCTCCCTATTTTTTAAGGTCATCAGCAATTTTATCAGCAACCTTAATTTCTTCTTGTATTACAACATATTCCAGGATTGTAAGGATTAGGATTTGAACATCTTTAGGGAGTCAATATCCTGTCTAGGGTGTCCAAGGAGAGCAGTTATAAACCCTTAAATTTTCTTCCAGGTTGAGGAACAGTTATCTTCTGGCAGATAGATTGATTTTCTGTTTTTTAACATTTCTATTTAACATTTAAATTCTTATTTGACAGCTAGTAGAGATGACCTTGCTTAAATGTTTCTCAATTCTTGACATCCACAAGAGAAGCATGGAATAGATAACAATGAGATATGTCTGACCCAAATAAACATGCTATTTGGTCCATGAGGATTCCACTCATGAACATAGAGCCATGACCAATACAGAAGGAAATTTAAAGAGTTTTCTTTTCCTATTCCCTTTATATACCCTCCAATCCATACATGACTATCTAAAACAATAAGTGAAAAAGGAGCCAGGTGCAGTGGCACACGCCTGTAATTCCAGCAGCTTTGGAGACTGAGACAGGAGAATTGCAAGTTCAAAGCCAGGCTCAGCAATGGCAAGGTGCTAAGCAACTCAGTGAGACCCTGTCTCTAAATAAAATACAAAATAGGGCTGGGGATGTGGCTCAGTGGTCGAGTGCCCCTGGGTTCAATCCCTAGTACAAAAAACAAAAGTGAAAAAGGAGCCAGGCATGGTGGCACATGCTTGTGATGCCAGTGGTTTGGGAGGCTGAGAAAGGAAGATCGCAAATTCGAGGTCAGCTTCAGTAACTTAGCAAGGCTCTAAGCAACTCACCAAGACTCTAAGCAACTTAGGAAGACCCTGTCTCAAAATAAAAAATAAAAAGGGCTGGGATGTGTCTCAGTGGTAAAGTGACTCTGGGTTCAATTCCTGATACCAAAAAAAAAAAAAAAAAAAAAAAAAAAAAGCTAATCAAAGTCTTTGATTATTAGATATTTGGATATGTTCTTGCTGAAATAAATCCAGGGATATAGTTTATTCATATTCTTCCCTTGTTTTTCCCCCTTGCTGGTCTTTTGGATGCTGGCTGCAGCCAGTTTAAACTGGCACTCATTTCCAACTATCAAGTATCAAGCTATTCCAGGCTCCTTTCCAGAATAACTTATTTTCCTGTCATGGCCCTTGGTCTTTATTTTAACTTAAGGTCTACCAAACATTCCCATCTCAAGTACTCAGTAACATTTGAGTGAACCTGTAGTTTCTAGGAACACAAAGATTAAAAAGGAAAAAATACCTAGCCCCCAATTTCAGTTTAATAGCCTAGCTCTCAGTTCTCTCTTGAGTACTCCTACCTTTGAATCTACTGAGCTCTTAATGAAAAGTCCACGTTTCTGGCCACCAAAACTGATTCTACCAAATAAAATTTTACAATTATTTTACTAACTTACTAATTTTACATTACTTATTAATTTCTTTGGGGTGGAGTGCTCTAACTGTCCCAGAATGCAAAGATTGCCAACTCTTACACAGATTAGGGGAAAATAGAAAAATTAAGGAAATTAATTTAATAGAAAAATTAAAAAAGATTTTCTATCTATTTGAAACCACTCTTTGAGTATGTTGAAAAGAGGAGACTGACAATGTCATCTCTTATCTAGGCCCATGAACAAAGGTATAAGTGACCTACCAAAGTCATCACTAACTTCTCTTCAGAAGCTTGACAAACAGGCCTGGGGCCTCTCAGGGAATAGTTTAAACTTTGGCCAGGGTTGTTTTGTGGATGAGATGGTCACTCCAAGCCTCTAGATTCTTTGATTATGGGGTGTCTGATGGGCATCCCTCACTTGAATAATAAGACACTTATGTGTCCTCATAAACTGTTATTTCATTACCAGTTGAAGCCCAGGAGTAGAGTTTACATATAGGAAGCTTCATTCCAATTATTGCACTAGGTGACAATAATTACCTCTAACTTTAGAAATAATTATGCTATTATATATTAAGCTCTTTCTAAGGAACTATCAAAAGCTTCTGCATCCATCACTGTTAATGAAATCATTAACATGTTTATTTTATTTGAGGACTGGCAAATTCTGTTTGGACAAGAATTCCACAGAACAGTAAGGGTAGCATTGGCCTAGCTTAGAATTTTATGCACAGTATACATGCATAAACATGCATAACAGGCTATGTAGTTGCCCTAAATTTAAACAGACAAGGCCTTTTCTCCTTTAAATTTTTTTCCAATTATCAGTTAAACAGACTATCAGTAAGTCACAAGGATCCTAGGCCTGTTCTGTGCCAAGGAGATGGGTTTGCTGTTCCATAATTCAGATTTAACCAGTGGTTTTTGTGTCACACATTAGAAACTCTTAGAAAACTCAAAAACTACTTCCCAGAGCCCTCTGATGGGGTCTAGGCCTTGGAGCTCCCAATATGGAGGTAGGTTAGGACCCTCTGGGCTATTGTAATACTTCAGCTCAGGGAAAAAGCAAGTCTGAGACTAGCTGAGGTGGATGATCAACAGCTTGTGTAGCAAAGATGAGAATCCATCTGCCAGGAGAAATTGAAAGGAAAAGATCTAAATATCATTTTGTTGTTTTCTTAACCAAAGTGTCATCAGTGGGTAGAGGACAAAGGATTTAAGACCAACATTGAGAAATGACAGTTGCCATCAAGCATGTAGCCTAGTGACTGATGAAAATGGGTGCTTGATGTTTATTTTTAAAAACTCAACAGATGGGGCTCAGTGGCAGAGCACTTGTCTCGCATGTGTAAGGCACTGGGTTCAATCCTCAGCACCACATAAAAATAATTAAAAAAAAAATAAAGGCATTCTGTTCATCTACAACTACAAAAAATTTAAAAAAATTCAACAGAGAAATGACTATAGATAACTGCCCTAATGTGGTTCCACTAGCCACATGTGGCTATTCAAATTTTAAAAATTAAATGAAATTTAAAATGCAGTTCCTCAGTTGCACTAGCCACATTTAAACTGTTCAGGTGGCAACCATAAGGGACAGCACAAATAGAGAGCATTTCCATCATCAGAGAGTTCTAGTGGCAGATGGTGGTCTGCAGAAACCCTTCCCAAAGGCAACCCCTTTACACGATGCCTTATGGTTTATTCATGTGATCAAAGTAAATCTATGTTATTAATGAAGTGAACATCTGAAAATACTATCAACAGATAATCACTTGTAAGCATGCATTATTAAGTCATTTGGAAAGGATTTTGAGATGAAGGACAAGGGAAGTAAAAATATACACTGATGTGCAGTGCCCTGGAGCAGCTTCATGGAATTATTTGATCTTGAGTTGTAAGTATAAACCATGCTTACTCATACTTTATGAATTTCAAACAAGGGCAGGAGCAGCTGCTGCAAGAAAGCCATTCTCAGTCATGAATGATGTCTTAACACAGCAGCTGACTTTTGGTAAAATATACATGGATAATTTTAAAAATTCTGACTAAAATCACAAGTCACTTTCAAGAGTCACTGGTTTTGTACTCTTTGGGCAAAATAGGTAACAAAATGAACATAGTTGATTGCTTCCTACTTTAGGTTTTAAAAGAGTACCATAAAACAAGCTAGGTAAGAGTCTTGGAATCCATGTAATCCAACTCTCTAATTTTATAGACAAGGAAACCAAGGCACAGTTAAAAGAATCAGCTGGTAACAGAATAAACATGACTTCCTTACATTAATGCTCCTAAAGAATCATTCAAATGTAAGGTTTTCCTCAAATTTTCAAAGACTTTGTTTTTAGTGGTAAATACACAATATAGCATTACATGGCTTTTATATTAAACTGAAAAAAGAAGACACCCTTGGGCTGAGGCCAGGGCTCAGTAGCAGAGCACTTGCCTAGCATGTGTGAGGCCCTAGGTTCGATCCTCAGCACCACATAAAAATAAATAGAATAAAGGTATTGTGAAAACAATTTTTTTAAAACAGAAGATACCTCTTCACTACTGAATGTAGAGTGAAAGAATGACACATTCTAAACAACATGAGGACTACCTCTTTTTAATTATTTGGAAGCACATGACTGCATCTATATTTGGAAACCTAGGCCCCCATCCCAGAAAACCTGAACCAGTAGAGCTCAGAAGAGTTCAGGACTCCATATTTAACCAGCATTTCAGTTAATTCTGGAGTAGAAGGTCTATGACCAGGCCATTCCATTTTGCCCAGGACAGTTCCAATTTACACCTGTTTACAGTTTAAAGTATAATAATAGTGCTCTTTTTCACTCTCAAAAATGTCCTGGGCTGGACAATATATAGTCTTCTTTCCTCTATCCATGGACCATAATTTGAAAAACACCACTATATAATTTACTGTTACACAGTTCTTATGTTTTGTTCATACGATATTCCCCAAAAGGTGAATTCAACATTCCCAGCTATAGAGAATTCAAATAAACCTGTTTTCTTTGATCATAAGAATTTAAATATCAGGGCTGTGGCTGTGGCTCAGTGGTAGCGCACTTACCTGGTATGTGTGAGGCACTGGGTTTGATTCTCAGCACCACATATAAATAAACAAATAAAATAAAGGTCTAAAAAAAGAATTTAAGTATCCTTGTGCATTCTCAGAAACTTACAAAGATGCCTGCTGCAACTAATGTACTGAATTTCAGAAACAGAAAAAGAAAACAAAGTTTATAGGTGGAAGTAATAAGAATACAGACCAGAGGTCATTAAACACCACACTGACACATTATGAATCACAACTACCATTTTATTGTTCTGATTATTGGGGTACAGAATTGTCCATGTGCTCCAGGACTAGTTTGGCTATGATGGACACTACAGATTGTTCCACAATTTACAGGGAACATTATCTGAGCCATACACTTTTCTGGTTGTTTTTCCAACAATCACAACAAAACACTTTTCTTCACGGAACATGGAATGACAAATGACCCAATCCAAAGTCATTCTTCACTCATGACAGTGTGTACCAGCCAGGCCACAGAACAGCACAGAACTTGGGGGGCTGGGTTTTAGTCTACAAACCACAAGGTTGCCTGGAAACACAGGATATTGTGTGTACATTTATCACTGTAACTAAGCTGACAGAGGCACAAAGTGAACAGGTCAGATTTGAACTTACTGGTACAAATATTGTAATGAACATTTATTTCATGTATTTTAATATTATTTTCTTATCAAATCAGCAATAATTCCCATTTTGGACACCAGTTTTATAAGGGGTTATGATGAAAAACTGTCCAAGCAAGAAACTTTTCACTTAATTTGTAGCATTAGACATGTGCATAAAGGTATATTTTATTCCATGATGGCTTTCTTATTCAGTTTGAGCATTTACTAGGCATTTACAAGTCGTGTTCTAAATCTGGAAAATATTTAAATTTCAAGCATTTACATACTTTTCTGAGTGTGTGAACTTAAGAGCAGCAGATGGTGTGTACATAAATCTTAAACAACAATTATGACCTCAAATGATTTTAACCCAAGGAACTCTACAGAGATTAGGGTTAGCCAGGATGCTAAAGCAGTATTTCCATTCTTCTAAAAATGTGTCATGTTGTCCAGAACTGACTCAAGCACAACTCATTTCTAATTAAAGCACAACATTCAGTTCTAGTGCAGAACAAGAAAAAAGAAGCAGGATTGCAACAATGAATGGACCAGAAATGAAAGAAGCAGTAGAACTCAATTCTTCCAACATTGAATAAAGTCCACTGCAATTTTTTTATTGTGGTGCTGGGGACTGAACCCAGGACCTTAAGTATGCTAGCGAGGCAAGTGCTCTACCACTGAGTTACATCCCCAGCTCAGTCCACTGCAATTTTTAAATAACTCAGTGCTTTATATTTTCTAGGAAAACCTTGCCTTGGCTATCCACTCAAGAGTCAAGGTACATTTTGTTTAATCTAAAAAAAATTGTAGGTATATGCACAATTTGTCAAAAGTACATACGAGCTCTAACAGAAATTTTTTCAAAGTGAAACACAAGATACCAAAGGAATTCATGTGGTATCTTCCCCAAGAAGAGTTACATAGGTATCCAAGGAAAAAAGGAACAGATACAGGACTTTGTAATGTTCCTTCTATTTTATTTTTCATGCTAGTTATAACAGCTGGGAAAATCCTGCCTCCTGAGAGGACTCAGCAAGTGAGGCCCAAAAGAGTCAGCCTGGTCCCTCTTCAATGGCAGGTGGTCTCAAGTCTTTAGATCCCTACAGTTATAGGCTTTAGTTGTAAACATTTTAAAACATTCTAATTAAATGGGTAGGATATTAACCTCAACATTTTTAACGATTAAGGCATAAGCCAGATCTTACTGAAAATACATTGTGCCTTTTAAAATACAGATTGAGCTTTCTGGCAGTTATAAAAGTTCAATGACAAAAAGAAAGTAGAGTTTATGAGAAATGGATGGCATGATTTAAACAATGTAACATTTTATATTCATCCTGATTTCACAAACTCCTTTTGTGACATATCATTTAGCATGACAAAATGGTGAACACCTTTGACTTGTAATCACATTTAATTTTTAACTTCCTTGTTAATGTCTAGCATATCTGAACAGCCAAAACAGTTAGCAATGAATGTTAAGATTCTTCATTCCCTCTCTCAAAAAGATCAAGATTTTTTTTTTTTTTTTTGTAACTGGAAATGGAACCTAGGGATGCTCTACCACTGAGTCATATCTCTAGCCCTTTTCTATTTTTTATTTTGAGGCAGGGTATTGCTAAGCTACCATGGCTGGCCTCAGACATGTGATCCTCCTGCCTCACCCTCTCAAATTGCTGTGGTTAAAGGCATGTGCCACCATGCCCAACAAGGTAAGAATATTTTAAACATTAAGTAGCTTTGTTATTAATATGCATTCCATTCTAAGTTTGCCATTTTCAATCATTTTGGAAGGCAAAGATGAACTGGAGAGCAGTTAAATCAGTCCTAAATGCCAGAGTTTGATGTTTACCTTGCTAAATGCAGGGCATAACTTGCTTAGTACATATGTGATCTTTGACATTTGTGCTGTTTTGGCCCACTTAAGAAAGTTATCCAGAGAATTTAAATTAATAAGCCATTTCTAGGTCAATAGAAGTTAGAATTACTTGATAGAATATTCTTTTAAGCGTAAGTTTATTATCCCAAAAGGAGTCTGTTCCAATGGAAAAGAATCCTCATTGAAAAGTCAAGAAGCAAACTATCAAACAAAATCAAATTATGGGGGTTTTCTAAGAAAATCTCAGAGATGTGTCATAAAAAGACTTCTGTTTACCTCCTAGACAAAGGAAATGTAGGTGTCTTTTATTATAAAAAACAAAAAAGGTTAAGTTCAGGTTTCTTGAGTAATCTCATGTTCCTAAAATGACAATACTTTTGAAACTTTAGCTCTGATATTTAGACAACAACAATCAAATCTGAACACACTGTGGTATAGTTCCAGAGATTCCCATGAGATTCTTATCAAAGGCTATTCCCTGAGACATGAAAGTGGAGTGAAAATGCAACTCTCTGAGTACAAAAAATATACATATAAAATCAATTTAATCTCTTTACTCCTCCCTTTAAAGAAATTACTAAAATAAAAAATTTTATCATTATAGTCTAAACTCTTATGCTTTACCTTTTTAAACATTTTTCTTTTAAATGAATATTTATTGCAAAGTCATACATGGGCTGATACTTTCACATACATTCTCTTGCTTGATACTTTTCTTAAAACTCTCAGAAATAAAAATACAGTTCTTACAATTTATACTGACTTAACGGAATCTTAAGATAATTAGTTAGAATGCAACTGTAATTCTTCACTTTTGGAAACTATAATAGGAAAAAGTTAAGCAAACTTAATGGAATCCTAGAATGATTAGAACTTTTTAAAAGAATGCAAGTGTAATTCTGTTCTTTTTGGAAAATATAAATGTGAAAAACAAATCCAAAATACCTCTCTATGTAAATTAAAGCTCAAGCCATGGTATTCAAAATTAAAGTGATTTACATAACCTACTATACTTTGTGTTTTTTTAGTAATTAACCTTCCTGAGGCTGATTTTGTTCTCCTTAGTGTTTGCTTAACTAAAGTGCTTAATAAAATTTCTACAGAATATATTACCCTCTCCATAGATGAATATTATTTTGAACTACAATCTGACAAAAATCTAACTACATTTAATTATACTTGATTAATCCAAATGTCACTGAGAGATTTATAGAACCGAGAAACATTTTTCAGGTTAAGTTCATACTCTTTCAGAACTGGAAGCTTCCTGGATCTAGTATTAGCACAGATTTACTATTTCAATTATCTAACTTTTTAAAAAATCAAACAAAAAATATTTCCAATAGCCCAAAGGGGACCATGGGACTCCAGACATCAAACTACTTCTTATCATTTTCAAGAGACATGCAGAATAACCTCTATCAAAAACTGACTTCATCACTTTTAATTGGGAAGCACTGTGCTTATGGAGTCGCCCAACAAAAAGGGAAAGGATACTGAGACCTGAGGTCAATTCTCCACATTGGATAGAATTTTCTGTGCAAAGAATGCACATGTATAGGATGTTTTCTGGACTTAGCTAAAACACTGAAAGGATGTTAAATGTGAGATTGGGGGGGGGGGGGTTAATGCAGGCATATAACCTTATCAGACATTTGTTTGGTGGCTTTCAGAAATGATATCCCATGATGTTCTTTTTCATATGCAAATAAGACAATTTAAAGGGTGACCAATTGGCTCTGCCTATGGGAATAAATAAGTGTATCGCATTTCCTCCAGTCAGCTAAACCTTCTATTTATTGCTGGGTCACTCAGCTCTATCCTAAAGGCGACAAGACAGACAAGTGTGAGGAACTAAAAGTCCCCACCATGGCTCTGATGGAAAGTAGTGGGCCACATGTGGCACACACCAAGTGACAACCTGCGTCCTAACCACCATAAGGCTATCGCAGAGATCAGAGGGAATACATGTCCCTATTTTAGAGATAGAGAGGTGAAAATATGTTTCTCAAGAGCTCTGTGTCTTTTTATTGTCTTATTTTGGGAGGCAAACAGCTGATGCTATCCTGGGGACTTCAGAGAGAAGCCTCTAGGATACTTCTTTAATCCTCTTCTAAAATGAGTTTGGAAGTATTAAATAGGGTCTTTCTCAACAAGCAGCTATTTTAAGTGCAGCATCAGCATCCAGAGGCTTTAAACAATTACTGAATGATTTCAGAAGTTCTAAAAACGTATCTGGAACCTGTGGCAATTGTGTTTTTGGACACAGCAGCTCACATCATTTGGTGAAATTTGATTGTAAAAGCTGGCTCTTTTCACCTGACTGCTGCTCCCTGTGGGTCAGAAAAACCATGACTGAAACAGGTCAGTTCCCTTTGTCTACCTAAAACTGCAATGCAGGGCCTCAACAGGGTCCCCCACAGAGCTGAGCACAGAACCAGGCATAGAAGATGAACTCTCCAAATGGAGATCAACAGATACAAAGCAGAGAAACCAGAAATCACCAACACTTCCTCCTCTGAGGAACACACCTGCCTATGACGAAAGCAACCCTGAGAAGGTTTGGTTCTGTCTCTCATTTCATTTTTTTCCATAGCATTCATCTCCCAATTGAACCATAAAATCACCTTATTTTGTTTCTTGACTGTCTTCTCTGCAAGAACGTGAGTCACAGAGTGAGGATTTCTGTTTGATCACTGCCATGTACCCATACTTAACATGGTTTCTAACCTGGATATTGTTTAAATGAACATTGAACACTTTTTCTTCCCATGACTCCTCTGTCTGCCACCTTCACTTTATTAGTCTCCTTTACCTGAGGGTACCGTGTTCAATTCTCCATTTTACAATAGCACAGACTAGGGCAAAGGCCCTGGTCTTAAGAATGCCTTGCCTTGAGTGGAGTTTGGTATATAGAGCAAGGCTGTCACTTGTACTCCCTGATCATTATGTGGGAGCTCTGAAGGTGACAAAAGTTTGCTGCTGATTTTCTAGTGAAGTGTGCTGGTCACTAAGGCAAGGAGGCTTCAATTCTCTGAGAGGCCAAATAAAACTCTACCCCATGATCTACCTGCAGATGTACTTCTGAAACATTAAACTATGCGCTTCCAGGATAGGCCCCAGATCTACAAACAATTTGAATGTATAATCATAAATAACAAAAAAATTCTGATGAAAACATAACACCCTTTTATTTCTTAATGAACCACATTAAAAAAAATGGGTTGATTTAAAAGACAGGTAAAAAAAAAAAAAAACCTGTGTCAAAACAAAGCTCTTAGAAGGGTTAACTGTCGCAGTGAGACGAGTTGACTACAACCTATTAATAAAAACAGCTTATACTTCTCTTGACAACTCTGATTACATGCTAGTTTGAAACATACTGTCATATTTAATTAACTAATTAATCATTGTCAATGGCCAATAACTTAAGTTCATTAAAATGTCACATGTTCCCTCTTTTCAAGCCAGAAGGTACTGATATCTCTAATTGTTGGAACAGGAACCTGAGTTAAAAGTTATCTTTCCACACAGAACAGTAAACAAAAATCTTGTATTGATTAAAGTTGTTAAGTGCTTTCCTGCTGGCAATATTGGTTCCTTCTGTTTACTAACATATAGATTATGAAGGACATTATCTTCAAAGTCAATGTTTAAGCACCTGGACCACTGGGAAGGATGGCAGAATAAATGCATGTTTATATAAGTGCTCCTGCTCTCCAACACACACATCCAAAAATTGAGCAAAAAGCTGTCTATAATGAAACTAATAAAAGCCACAACCCCATACCACGGACTCCAGGAGAGTGTCTAACAGATAAAGCAAAAGGCACATAAATACACTCTAAAGAATGATTTCAGAAACCATGATAAATATAGACAAAATGGTTCATCCAAGAATTGAAATAAGAAATAAAAAAGGACAATATTATGACCCAGGGGAAGAAACATAAAAAAAATTAAACTTAACAGAAGTGAAAGCCACATTATAAATAACAAGGCCCAAAATCATCAGTAGAGAAAGCTGAGTCAGTGAAATGGAGAATAAGGCTTCTGAAAAACAAAATCACAGTATGAAGGAAGACAAGGAGGTAAAACCCACTGAAAGAAAGATAAATGTGAAGGACAGATAATAGAGAGCCAAGAGAACAACAAATTCTCAAAGAGAATAGAATAAACCAATACAAAATGCAGTAAGGCCTGAAATGTCAATATATAATGCTCACTATGTACCAGAAAAAGCCAAAGGACAACTATCAATTCTGAGGTATATTCAAATGAACCTACTGAATTTTAAGGACTAAACAAAGAATCACATGTTTCCAGGGCAAGCAAGCAGGCCATCTACAAAAGGGGAAGAAAAAATCTATCTGGACTTAAGACCCCTTAGCACCATCAGCTAGAGACAACAAGTAATGATCCCAAAAATATCAGGGGGAAAGGATGTTATCCACAAAATCTGATAGCTATCCAAGTTATTGTTTATAATTATGGCAACAGAAATATATTTATAAATATGTGAGAGAATCTAACTGAAGCTGTAATCCAGGCATACCAAAAGATAAAAGCATCACCTCTCAAATGTGGAGTCTTTTTATAAAATGGCTGGCAGTGAGCACTGATTTCATTCAAAAATAGAATTAAGTTCAAATAACTCTAGTATAATTACCTATAGCTATACACTTTAGGTTGCCTGTCTTTCTAGGTAAAAGCTGCCAAGTCCATTTGATTATCTCCTTTAACTAACTATGCCAAAATGAAAACACACACAAAAGAAAGCCTCTCCTGAGTGGAATTACCTTGTATTATAGAAAATTTTTGGTTTAGAGCTTACCCTTGAGGATTAATATAGCCAAGAAATTCCTCAAAAGGGATAATGCTAATTACCTGATATATTGTTCAGAGCACTAATCCAGAAACAAGAAGACCCAACTACTAACTTAGGTTCTTCTATTCAGTTACCAAGCCACATTGGCAAACCATTTAACTACTTTGGGATTCATATGAAAAGTAGAGATAGTCCTGTGTGGTCCACCGCATGGCATCGCAAAGATCAAACCAGCTGCTGAATGTGAAATTTCTTTGGAATCAAGGCTGTAAAACCATGTCACTGTTTGGAGGAAAAGAACCCCTGTAATATAGAGCCAAAATTATATATTCAGAGACAAAGAAAGAATCAGATGACTCCTGTGGATCCACCTCAACTTACTGCCATTCCTCTATATTTTAAATCACTTCTTAGCACTATAGAAAGGAAATTCAGTATTTCCACATCTCCTGACCTGAACTGTTATTAATGTGGAGACAAGGATAATTTAAGAACTTAGAAAAATATTGCCCCACCAACCAAGGTAAATGGCTGTCAGTTTCATTGTTTGATTCAATGAATGTTTATTAAGTACCTACTATGGCCAGGAACCATTTCAAATAGTAGACATGGTCTCCAAATACTTAAAATAGAATAAATGAGAAGGCATTTCAGAGGAATGGGGAAGAATTCAGCGGACAAGGGGTCAATGTCTATTTATATTACAACCTATATGTAGAAATCTGACCATCTGCTTATACTAACAAAAAGAATAAATAAATACTTTGGTAAAGGGGCTGACAAACTGTAAGTATACAAGATATTCCTTAAACAGTTCTTGTGTTTTTTAAGGTATAAATTTAAATTATTAATGAAGAAAATGAAGATAGGAGAAGCCCAGATTTTACAGGCATCAGATGGATATGAGTAATCCCCAAAGTATATTTAGTAAAAAACTGATCATTAAATCCTTAAAAACGTCAAAATAAATTTTTACTTTTGAAAAAGATGTGTAAGGAATGTAATACGTTTTTTTTTCTATACAATATTTTCCATATCCATCTCTTACGTGGTGGTTGTCATAAAGATATAGCAATCAATGGACATTCCTCAAGCAATAAAAACTCTTCCTGAACAAGGCAGTAACACAACCCAAATCTGTTGCCTCCTTTCTACTACAGGATAACACACTTGAAAGTGTAAAGGAAAATGGTTGGAAATTAAGGCCTAGTAAGGTACTGATATACTATTTAATATCTATAAGGAAGCTATGTTTTTTTTAAAGGACAAGAAAATAATTGCATGGAATAGCCCCACTCCCAAGACACTGACCCAGATCTCTGGCCAAGATCACTGGTATTTCTTTTACCTGAATGATTGTATATGACTTCTCTAATGAGATCCTTCTAAGCATGGAAGAGAAGAGATATTTCTAAAGATGAAGGAAGTGCCATGAACTCAGACGGTATAATAAAATAAATGCAAATCAGATTCACTGGAACTAAGAGAGGCAGAGATGCAATCGAGCCACATGGAGCTGGCAAGAGCACAACTCTACTCAGGGAAAAATCCCCCACTGTGGTGGCAGTGGGGACAACTGCACTGTTACTACCATATGACTAGAGGAGGAGGAATACTTCAAAGTTAAAACTTCTAAATCAGTGGATTTGATACTTAAAAATTGGACCAAAAACATTTATACAGACAATAAAAGAGGGCAGAAATCAGACATGATATATATAAAAAATTATGGTGAAGAGAAACATCTTGTAGATTTGTGTAAAATGCTGGTTTTAATCTGGACTCTCAGATAACTTCTATTACTAAGGTTAAATATAACCCCATTCCTCTTTCCTTATCCCAAGTCCTCTACTAATTTCCACTTCCAACTTCTAGCAAAAAATAATGATTTTGAAAATCAGATTGAGCTTATAATTCTAAAATTAAAATTAGTGACAATGAAAATTATGAAGATCTATAGGATTTAAAAAAATAAACTAGAAAGAACTTTTCCCTATGGATAAGTGCATTACACACAAACTTCCAATTCCTTAGAAGACAACAAAGGAATATGATAAAGGTATAGTATCAAATTGGCAATACTTTCACAGAGCACAAAATTCCACTTTCCACTCATTAGAAGCTTGATATTGGCCAGAAGGCGGTTTTTCACTTAAGATCTTTGAAACCAAGCTGTTAAGTGAAAAATTCCAACACAACTTTTGGAATGCTTTAATCAATGGAATGGTAGTATACAAATGAATTTTAAAATAAAATCAACATATCAAATAACATGAAAAGTATCATACTGCATAATGAGAATACAATTAGATAGAAAAGGCAAAGTCTAAATCAGAGAAAGGAGGGATGCATATGAGAGAGGAAAGGACCTGGGACTGAATTATCAAAATGTGCTCTCAGCTGATATCTTCCACTTCCAGATTCCCTAGGCCAAAGCAGGAGGTTTGGGACAAAATGGTATTTGGTCACAAAGAACAATAATAGGATCTGCTATGTCTGGAATGGGGAAGGAGCTCAAAATTCTGCAAAGACTTTAGACATCAGACTCTACCATATTGAGATAGAGAATATGAGGACATGAGGGCTCTAATGAGGCTCTGTGCTCTTTTGTGGCAGGTACCAAGCACATCACAGCAAGATACCATGAAAAATTACTCAAGTTACTACTTTAGTGGAAGATCTGGTTGAAGTAACTACAGGAAGGGCTCCATGAAAAGGTCCAGCTGGTGTGGAGAAAACACACATTCAAGCACTGGGAATAACTATGGTGCCACACTCAGAGTTGGTGAAAGAAATTTCTCTGGTTGACTTGGAGAAGACAATCTTTCTTCACAGAGAGGATCAGAGCATTCAGTCTCTAGAAAGTTCTATTAGTCTTGATCTTGTCCCTATAAAGAAAATATTGGGAATATCATAGTGAGTTTATGAATACAATCTCTATTTTAAGCAACACTTAGAGCATTTAGTTATGGTGGTAATTCAAAAGCCCTTGCTTTAATTCATAATTATTTTCTATGGTTACCAGTACTCACTGGACGAAGTATACTTCAAGGTACCTAAACGGCCTGAGTTGGAGAAAGAGCTTTACTTCATAGGGAAATGTTAGTTAATAATTGACAAAGGAGTTTTCTTTTAAAAAACATAATTTTACAAACAAGATAATTGATTTTGGGACAATTTGACTTCTCCTTTCCAATTTCAAAGCCCTTTACTTTTTCCCTTGCCTAATGTCTGGTTAGACCTCCAGTAGTATGTTGAATAAAAATGATGAATGTGGATATCCTTATTGAGCCAAAATTATTAATTAGGGTAAAAACCATCAGGCAAATAGATAAATATACATTTGTAAAGTGCCAAAATAACACCACATAAAGGATTTTCTGGTGAAAAAGGGAAAATATGACAATATTTTTGGACAGTCAACACTTAAATTATGGTCTATCTTAACATCACTAATGGTGGATCAAAAAGATATCATGGGTCTCATCATGTAATTCTGCAATACGTTGATGGAGTATTCTAGAAAACAAAACAAAACTCCACTGAGACTTTCAATCAACTTATAGTTTACAGGAAATATGGGAACGGGGAATAAACTAAGTGATATTTCAAAGAAGAAATCAACCAAATCTAGGTGGGACATTTTTCTAGATTAAAAGCAATTTGAGACTACCCTGATGTATTATGGTGCTGAAATGGATCCCAAGTTGAACAAATCAGGAGAATTTAATGAGGTGAAATTTTGTTGACATGGAAAACTAGAGATATTTAAATAAAACAAAAGCAGGTTATAAATGGTATGAATTGTATGATCTCATTTTGGGAAAATATGTTTATAGTACAATTAGCAAATTATCTTGAAGATCATACACAAGACAGCAACAAGTGGCAATCTGTGGGTTGTGAAAATACAGTGATTTCTGCTTTTTTCACTCATTTATGTTTTCTAATTGTTTACAATGAATGCTGCTTTTCTATTAACAAAAGGTTATTTTAAATTAAATAAACAGAATCCTTACTCTTGTTAGTAAAGTTGGAGCTTAAGAGTAGTCAGAATAAAAACAAATCTGAAAACCAAAGATTGGACTATTTTCCTTAATTAATATAAAATAATGACAGTTATTATTCTATGACTGACAACTTTTTCAATTTTTTATCATGATAAACTATACAGAACATAGGTCTTAACCTTCTTAACAATTTTTAAGTGTACAGTTCACTGGCAATAATTTGTGCAACCATCATCAATATCTTTATCTAGAATTTTCTTATTATCCCAAACTGAAACTCTACTTATTAAACAACAGCTCCTCATTCCCTCTTCCTCCCACTCTCTGGCAAATACCATTCTTTTTTTTTTGACTGTATGAACTGGATTACTCTAAGTACCTGATATAAGTTAAACCATACAATATTTGTCCTTAAGGGTCTGGCTTATCTCCCTTAGCATGACTTTTCATATTGTAGCACATGAGGGAATTTCCTTCCTTCTTAAGGCCAAATAATATTCCATTGTGTGGATATACCACATTTTGTTTATCTTGGTAGATAATTTTAAATTCTTCATTTTTTCAGTTTCAACCTATAGAATTTCTCTAAACATTCTTCTGTCTCTAGGGATAAAAACGAAATGCAAATTTATTACTTTTTTAAATAAAATTCATGGCAGGATAAACCCCTGTTCACTGTTGCTAATAACTCTACCTACAGTGAAAGGTTTCCTAGAACAGGAGGACCACTATTGAAATAGTGACTCTGGCTACCTAATTCTTGCTATCCTTCATTCTGAGGTAAATATTCTGCTCCCATCATTCTTTCTCTTCAGGTCACTTTGTTTTTCCAGTGATAAAACCTCAAAGAATATCTGGTGGGGGAAAGTATCTCTCATCTTCTGGCTGGTACATTCTAGCAACAAGTCAGATCCTTTACAATGGAAATCAAAGTGCTACATTACTGTTTAGCCTTGTATTTTGATGCATCCCTGGGTTCACTGCTGGGATTGCTCCAGTCATCAGCTTCAGGCATGGTCTTGTAGTGGCGCCATGCAGACTTATTAAAAACTGGCAGCCTCTCAAATGATTCACTTGAAAGAGCCTGTTGGAAAAAAAAATACATATATATATATATATATATATATATATATATATATATCTCAAAGGTCTAGGTTGCCATTGTTTTCACATGAAATACTAACCCAAATTTTACTATTTAAAACATCAGATACTATAATGTATACTTCTGGAATTATATTAAAATTATATTTTAGCAGTTTTACTTAGACTAGCAAGGAAAAAATTAAAGCTATTTTAAAGGATTGAAAACGTTTAGTTATTTAAAGTCAGAATAAAGTACACATGACTAGAACAAAATACATTTCAATTCAGCTAATACTGCTTTCAGATATTCAATTGTTTTGACTTATGTTCTTAAACCAGGACTATGGTTTACCAGGCAGCTGTTCTCCCAAAGGGCCCAAGGAGAAATTAAGTCTCATTCCTACCAGATTTATAAACATATGCCATCAAGTAATACCAAATATCACATCATTTAGAGGCTGGGGATGTAGTTCAATGTGTGCTTAGCATTCAGGAGACTCTGAGTTCAATTCTCAACACCAAAACAAACCAACCAATCACATCTTTTAGAAACACTGGCATCTAAGAAAAATACTTCAAATAAATGGCTAAATTATGATGACACATATACTAGCCACAGTTAAAAAAGAATGAGCCACTGTCTTTCCTATTTCCCCCCCTCTTGTTGTATGTTAGCATCCATATATCAGTCAAAATATACTCCACTGTCATGTATATCTAAAAAGGAAAAAATAAAAATAAAAATTTTTAAAAAGAAAGGTATTAAGAGAGGAAAAAAGAATGAGCCATTTCTATATGAGCTGATAAGGAAAGATTTATAAGATATATTGGAAAATAAAAACAAGGTGCTAAAATTTCATTTATGTGGAAAAAGATTAGTCGTTTATAAATGCAGACTCAACTCTAAGAGGATCCATAAGAAACTGGCACTTCTTTTGGGAAAAGAGAAATGGTGGCTTAGGGCCCTTAGTTCTTCCTTTTGTAGCTTTAATTTTTTATAATGTGCCTATATTACCTATTCGAAATACTAAAAAAATATTTCAGAGTTTAGGTAAGAGATTCTACCACCAACAACAAATGAGAAGAGCTATATGTATTATTATTGAATTTTTATAATTAGGGAAAACTAGCAAATTTTTAAAGCAAAACATAAAACAACTTCAAATTATTGAAAAATCTGTCTTTAAAATTAGGTCTTCAATTGACATGCAATTTTAAAAAATCAAAATTTGGAACTATGGTTTTGAAAACAATATTTTAATACTTAAACATCTCCATGTTTAATGTTTTGCTGTATCTGAGCATAAAATCAAGGATAAGGTACAACATGGTTTTCATGTGAAATGGAGGTAAATCTGAAGTGATTGTATAGTACTAGTCATCATTGGTGAGTTATTAGAACTTATAGCATTAAAAAGTGAAGATCATACTAACAAAATATGCAGTACCTTCAAATAAATGACAGCATCAGTACCCACTCCTTCCATGGAATACAGTTTTAGATCTCCCTGAAAATATCTAGCATACAGGCGAGAAATTGGCAAACCATAACCAAATCCAGCCTATCAAGAAAAGAAAATTAATACAGTGAGACAGGCACAATGCTTCATATGAGGACCACTGAGAGAAGATAAAAATAAATTACTGATTCAGATTTAAATCAAATGAATTATTGATTCAAACTTTACAATTTTATATATATATATATATATATATATATATATATATATATATATATATATACACACACACACACACACACACACACACACACACACATGCTTATCTATGGTAAATCTCTTTATTTTCACCCTGCAAAAACATTTCTCACATGTTTGGATAATAACAGAAATGTTCCAATTTTTGATTAAATTTTTGGCATTGTAAAGTAAGATTTTAAGCACATTTTAAATTTGATATGGAATTTGCTTTAATGAAAAAACTAAACCACATTCATTTCAAAGTTCCATTATCAGATTTTCTTGCTCTGTGAAGTGAAAATTAATAGCACCAGAGTTCACATCTACCAGTAACAAGGCTAAAACTTTGAAAAGAAAATAATTTCCTGGGAGGCTACTTCCCAAGGTTCTGTAAATGCTACAATATGTTAATATATTATAGTTCATATATTTTTAGAAATAAGAAAATATTTTAATACCTTCCTGTATCTCTATGTCACGGAACCCTGATGGTCAGAAAGAGGTAATTTTTAAAGATCTCAGATATTGGTGAGAACAATAAGAATAACTGAGACTAAATTCAGTAACTTTTGTGTTGGTCATGGGTGTCTGATGCAGGGAGATGCTATCCCATCCAGTTCCATCACCTCTGATTAAATCTATGAACATGGTTAAGGAAAGAGGGGCAGTAGGATAATATACCCATAGTCACAGTCCCATGGGCTTCAGATTCAGACCAAAGTTGAAATCTACTTTTTTGTGCAACTGAGAAATTAACTCAATATCTTTAAGACTATTTTCTCATTCAAACATGTAATAAAAAGCTTACCTGCTTTAAGGATTAAATTATAAAATAAGTGTAAAGTCTTGGCACAGTGCAAAACACATAGCAAATCTAAAGAAATGGAAGCAGGTATCATGGCTACTAAGAGTAGCAATTTTACCAAGTTACATGGATTTCTTCCATTTTCTAACATTTCAATATCTTCCTCATTGTTGGGCCTAATTGAAAGGGTGGGGTAACAGAATACACCTATCATTTAAGTCACACTGGCTGAATATGGTCCCTGAACGTGACCTATCCTTAATGACAGAAGAAACCACAGCAAAGAAATCAGTATACTTCAGGAAGAGACCCAAGGGAATCTACTTCTGTATTCAAGCAAGGCTAGTGCTTGCCCTCAGGTGTAATGGGGAACAGCTGAGAACACTATGAGGCAGTAGGAAAGCCCAGAGTCCTGAGGATCACAGAGGAGGGGCCTCTACCTTGGATTTGCAAAAGTTCAGGGAAGGTTTCCCAGAGTGTTAAAGCATCAATAGGAGTTAGTTGGGTGCACACTCTTCCAACCTAGAATCCATGTGTCAAGGGCACAGAAATGTAAAATTCTAAGTTGTTCAGTGAGGAAATTATGTTTTCTAGTAGTCCGTATGCATGAACCCATATTAAAGCTGAGAAGTTTACTAACTGGGAGAGACACTTGAGTAAATATTTCCTCAAAAAGGAAGTGAGGGGAAGGGGAAAAATAATACAAGGGGGACAAACGAATGTCAGTAAAGGGGGCAGAGAGAGAAGAGGGGAGGGGAGGGGAGGGGAGGGGAGGGGAGGGGGGATAGTAGAGGATAGGAAAGACAGCAGAATACAACAGACACTAGTATGGCAATATGTAAATCAATGGATGTGTAACTGATGTGATTCTGCAATCTGTATATGGGGTAAAAATGGGAGCTCATAACCCACTTGAATCAAATTGTGAAATATGATATATCAAGAACTATGTAATGTTTTGAACAGCCAACAATAAAAAAAAAAAAAAAAAGAGAAGCCAAGGCTGGGGTTGTAGCTCAGTGGCAGAGTGCTTGCCTAGCATGTATGAGGCACTGGTTTCAATCCTCAGCAGCACCATATAAAAATAAATAAGTAAAATTAAAAGTATCCTGTCCATCTACAATAAAAATAAAAAGGAGAAGCCATATGTTATGCTAGAAAGAACACAGATGTAGCCAGAGCCAGCTCTACCATTAACTAGCTCAGTGACCTTGGGCAAGGTACTAACTTTATTTCCTCATCTATACAATGGGAGAGTAGGTACGTATATTAAGTCTTCTTGCTTCAATTCCTCAGTTTCATGAAGAAAATTATGACATAACTGCTGCCCTCAGGATGTTATTTAAGACCTGGAATAGACAATTCATATTCCTTTTAAATGATTGGAGAAGGTTCTAGACTTGTTTGTAGTGCCTTTTTTTCTTTTGATATTTATTTAAGTAGGTACCAGAACCTGGTCAAGGCAATGCTTTTGATCTTTCACAAATTTTCACAAACTGATCTTTCAGAAATTTTTCCTGAATCCTATATAAATGACTTCCTCTCTGCTTTCCTCATGCTGAGTTAACAAATTCTGTCTCAAATAAACAATGAAAAATGTTTGATTTTATTCATACAAATAAAATATAATCTTATGTGCTTATCAGTCAGGTAGGACTTTAAAATGAAACTTAATTTATACCCTGAACCATTTTGCAGACTGATAGATATGTTTCTGTGTTTAATGACAAAGGGTTCAATTGTTGTTTGTCAATTAGAAACACTCAGCAGGGGAAGAAAGTGTGGCCCTACCAGGATCTAACTGCTACCATGGTAACCAGAGGCTTTTCTCACTGCCTTAATAGGGCTCAAGGTTATTTCCGGAGTGCAATAGAAAGGGCTCTGAAAATGCATACACCACCTATATGTTTTGTGCTTAGGTTATTTAATATGAAAAAATTTAATGTTTTCATAACTGAACATTTTAATTATATAAACAAATTTTATGGTGGAGATTCAAAGGCTCTGGGAGACTTGGACCTCTATGGTTATGTAGCACCAAAGTACCCAGGACCAAACTACAGTTATACATCCTGCACAGATCCCTCACTCACTCACTGGTAGCTTCCAACCCCTCCTAGGACAGCACAAGGTAGTAAATGACGCTTCACAAGCAGTCTTAACACAGCAAAATGTTTTTTCACTGTATTTGGGATTTGAGGCACTCAGCTCAGAGTGTTTCTTAGACAAATTAGAGAAGCAGTCTAAGTCCAAAGGATTCACAAAGAAAGCCAAGGCAAAAAGTTTCTTCCTCCAAGCTGTACAGGAAGCAGTCTAGTTGAGGCTAGTTCAACAACCTGGAGAGATGGGCAGTTTCTTTCTCTCTCTCTCTCTCTTTCTCTTTCTTTCTTTCTTTTTCTCTCATGTTAATGACTTTTTCTTCAGAAGCCATTTTCAATGTTTACTTACCAAAGGGGCAGCTCTTGTAGGCTCCAAGCTAGGTCTAGGAGCAGTTGAATACATGTAGTTAAAAAGACGATCTATTTTTCTAAGCGGGACTCCACCACCTTGGTCACTTATCTGTAGTGTAGAAAACATTTAAAAAAAGAGAAATCAATCTATACTTAGTAGGAAGCAATGAGTTCATTAAAGTATATGCTAAAGTACTCTAAAATGCATAAGGGCTTTGAACTTCCACAGAAATATTATTCCTTTGGGGACACTATAAAATAAAAGAGGTATAATAGTGCAGTGGGATCCAAAATGCTTGGGATTGAGGTCTTGTTCAGTGAAGCTTAAATTAGGTAACTTAAGCCAAGGATCCAGTGCAGTACAGTCATGTGTCATTTAATGACAGAGATACATTCTGAGAAATGCATTGTTAGGTGATTTCATCATATGAACATTATAGAGCATGCTTAAACAAACTAAACTGACTAGGCAATATAATCTTATGTAAGCACCATTGTATATGTATGCAGTCATTGACAGAAGCATCATGACATAACTGTATTTACAAGTAAGATACTCAACAAATGTCAGTTTTTCCCCTTCCCTCTGATTTCTCAATGTCTATATACTATTGAAATCAACTGATAAATAAAGCAGTTACCTTAATGGACAAGTCTTCTTTACCCAAAGTAACAAGGGTTTTAACAGCTGGGTAGCCCTCTTTTCTATCTTCGTATAGTTCAACTGTTGCTCTCATTGAGTTCTAAAATAATAAAACTCTTTTCAACCATACTGATGACTCATAATTTACAATTTTATTTATTTATATACTCATTTGGTGCTAGAGATTGAATCCAGGACCTTGAACATGCTAACAGTATGCACTGTACCACTGAGCTACTCCCCCAATCCCACAAATCATAATTTTAAAAAAAGAAACAAGCACCAGATTATTACCTGAAAGTTCTTCTGTGGGGGCAAATATAGTTGGATTTATATGCTATTTTTCCCTCTAAAGAGCTTAGCTAAATGTATTCAGATCAAGGAAAATTTTCCTGACACTTTATTTTACATCAAGTTTTAGCCATATCCAACATACTAAATATTTTTTCTTTCCTTCCTTTTTTTTTTTTTGCTTTAGGGTATTTAAATCATTCAACTCAACCCAGAGAAATGTTTTTATCACAACTAATGAGGCTGCAGAGGCTGATTTGTGCACTTTAAGTCCTATTTATCAGTCTGCATTTATAGAGCACCTTTCCTCTAAAGAAGGGAGAAAAACTGAAAGGATTCATGCTTTCCACAAAAATTAATCATTTGACTGAGAAAAAGTAGAAGAAATATCCGTTAAAAAGAAATTCTGAAAAAGCCACAGCTGTTGAAGAGGAAGTTCACAATTGAATGCCCATCTCCACCTTAAAGTGTTACATCAGTAACATTCTAATTTTTGGAAGCAAATCAGCATAACTGATTTTTCAGGTGTTCACTTTAGTATTTTACACATTGGAAGAAATAAAATTTTAGCTCAAAGATCTTGTGCCTGTAATACTACCACTGTAAATGCCATTAACTACCAAGTAACAAAAGCAATAGCTTAGGCTATAGAGTCTAAAGAGGTGAGGGGTTTTTCTGTTTGTATTATTTTGTTTGGTTTGGTTTTTTGTTCTTTTTGATTCAGCCCAGCCACATCTTTCTTCTCTGCTTCTGGAGGATCTTCTGAATTAATTCAAATATTTAAAAGGGTTACAGGAGCTCTCAAGACTGGAACAACCACTAATACACCAACACAGTTAATATTCAAAAGAATAGATAAGCATAAACATGTTTTTATTTTGGTCTGGCTATCACCAATAAAGCCTTTGCCAGGTTTGCAAACTAAAAAGCATCTCTAATCTCATAACTGAAGGAAAAACAGTATGGATTTTATGTAAAGTCTCTAAAGTACAATTAAGTTTCAAAATCAATATGTACTAATATTCACAAAAACTATACTGTACACAGCAATTTTTCATCTCACAGTGTACAAATTATAAAACCCACAGGATATCAGAAATAGAATTTTTAGAATGGTTATGCAAAACCTTTTTCTTATGCTAATCTAATGAATCCATTATGCCCTGAATCAAAGTAATTTAAAATGAAGACTTCTTTCCATGTTTTTAAATTCCACTTACCTTGAACAACTCAAATAGCATGTGAAACAGATGTGAGGGCACATAAACTACCTGAATAGGCTTGTCTGGTGCTTTGGCTGAAAACAGAGACAAAACCGTCAATGAATAAGGACCAAAACTAGAATGATGTTTGCATTCTATTTTCTGAGTACATAAAACAGAACTCTATAAAAGGATAATTTAGGTTTCCTCCTTTAAAGGCAGTGATGAGCAAAAACATATGCTGCAGAATCAAACAAACCTGGGGTGAAACCCAGTTCCTTCACTTACCAGCTATGTGACCTTGGACAGATCATTCAAGCACTCCAAAATTTAGTTGAGCAAAACTGGAATATTATCATCTATGTCATGATGTTCTGAACATTATGTAAGGTCATCCAAATATCACTTTGTATTTTTTCAAATTAGGAGGACACCCTTGCTACCAACCCATGGTCAGTTGGAGAAATGGAAAGCCACAGGAGAACAGGGGGTGGTGAAGTAGACTAAATAGCAGCACTAAATTGTGTTAAGTTATGATATACAGGGTATATTGTAGAGTAAAATGTAAGGTTCATGTAACTTCTCTACTAGTACCTAGCAGCTAAATGCCAGGAGACATACAGTTTTTCTCCTTACATCAGGGACCTTCTGAGGAAAATCTGAGGAACACTGAATCCTATGTCAACCACAAAGAACAGCGTGGGGTAGAGAGGTGGTGCTCAGAAATGTAGTCCTTCCTCCTCCTCATGACCTGAAATCACTTAAGAGATTAAAACTGCATGAACTTTCTCAAGAAAAATACAGACATACTCATCCATGTTATAATTTCAACCTAACTACCTCCTCTAGTTATGTAAATAACAATAATAAAAATTAGAGCTAATATTTGTTTGGTTCTTGGCAATTTATGAAGAGCTTTCACACATATCATCCAACTGAATACTCATTGACAATGCCTCGTGGCTCATAAGGTAGGTGGTATTATTTACAGGTGAACAAATAAGCTTTGAGGAGGCTGACTATGGTAATAGAAGTGATGCTTAGGCTGGGGTTGTGGCTTAGTGGTACAGCGCTTGCCTAGCATGCGTGAGGCACTGGGTTTGATCCTCAGCACCACATAAAAAATGAAATAAACAAAATAAAGGTTTTGTGTCCATCTACAACTAAAAATATTTTTTAAAAAAGAAGTGGTGCTTAAATTGGACACCTGGCCCAAGAGTTTTTTTGAGGAAATTAAACATAGGGTCTTGCTCATTCATGCTAGGCAAGTACACTACCACTGAGCTATATCTCCAGGCCCCGAGCGCATTTTTTCTTTTCTTTTTTGTGGTGCTGGAAATTGAACCCAGGGCCTTGTTCATGCAAGGCAAGCACTCTACCAACTGAGCTATATCTTCAGCTCACAAGAGCTTTTGATTCTAAATCCTGAACCCTTTTATGATAAGTTATTTTAAACATTATTTAGTACTGTTTAGAAATGGCTTACCATTTCATAAAGAAGAAAAGCAGTAAGTAGTTCTTCTATCTTCTTCCACCTTACCCCTGTCTGTGCCTGGGCAGCTACTCTTTGCTATTTCTGCTGAAATCTTTTTTTTATGTTTATTTAGTTGTAGTTGGACACAATACCTTTTTATTTTATTTATTTATTTTTATGTGGTGCTGAGGATCGAACCCAGGGCCTTGCACGTGCTACTGCTGAGTCACAACACCAGCCCTCTGCTGTAATCTTTTGTTTGACATTTACATTATGTTCTGTAGCCCTAAAACAACGATTCTGCATGTCATCTATAGGTTAAGAAAGTTGAAAATCAGTATTATGGTCAAATTATAACTACATACATGTCAACTGCTATAATGCAGCCACAACAATGTACCTGGATGATATTTCCTTCCCTTGCAAGCCCAATGATATGACTTGCATCAACTGGAGGACAACACTCTCAGACTTAAGGTGAAATGGATTCTCTTTATATTCTTCCAACTGTTCAACATCATGCTAGCCTTTTTAGGTTGTTTCATATTCATACTTAGTCTATCTTGCACAGCTATGATTTTTTCCTAGCATTTCTAGTTAGAAATGCCTCTCCTCTTGGGCAACTGGACAAGAAACATGCTTTGATCATTGCATCACCAAGATCTTCCATCTGCTTCTTCTTTTGCATAGTATCCATCCAATATTAAGATTTTTCAAATTAGAATTGATTGCTTTCCAAACATGCTGCATAGCTACCATCCTAAAATTGTTTTTGATTGAAGTTCTAGAATGTTTCCCCCTTTTTTATCTACCTTATACACTTCATTGAGTTAAACAGGTAACCTACTTCAAAAAGGTGTAGGGCTGGGAATATAGCTCAGAGTTAGAGCACTTGTTGAGAAAGGTGTGGATGAGGTATACATATCTCAATCCTTGTGATTTACCTGCTGGAAGGCTGGATTAGTTATAGAATTCTGGATTTGAAATAATTTTCTCTTAGAATTTGGTAAGGGGAGGGTCTTCTAGCAATAATAGTACAGTTGATAAGTTTAATGCCATTTATGTTTCACTCATGCTACTACTGGCTTTGACCATGACACACCACAGTTGTAATGTTCTTGTTTAAGAATCAAGAACTGAATTTATCATTCGAAGTAGTTAGTGTTCATCTCCCACGTGGCTCTCCCCTACATGGGAAAGCTGACTTGGAGCTCTGTGTACTGGATAGAAACTTCAATTGGCTTCAGGACAAGCAGACAGCAAATGAAGAGGGCTTTACTTTGGAGTAATACCACTCATATTAACATAACTCATATCGGTACTGGGATTGAACTCAAGAATGCTTAACTACTGAGTCACATCCCCAGTGTTCTTTGAGACACAGCCTCACTAGGTTGCTTACAGCCTGCAATCCTCCTGCCTCAGCCTCCCAAGCCACTGGGATCATAGGCATGAGCCACCATGCCCAGCTCCCAGGTTGTTCTTAAACAAAGTACTCTTATTTGGCTGTTGGCAGGCAAAGCCCCAACAGAGTCAAGTTGCTCCCCATTATCCCTCTATGCTCCCTCCTTAGACCAGCTTTCAGTTAACTCCTACCCTTTGGCTTTTCCTTCCCATTCTAGTCCTTTGCACCACCAGCTCTTCTCCTAGGATTCCTCCAGGAAAACATTTGGCAAACTGGTTCCCACCTCTGCTGTAGCCCTCTCCTTTGTGGTTGTTTCTGCTCTGTCCCATCAATCAGCATAACTTCACCTGGTTACCCTCTTTCAGGATTAGTGGTTTCCATGGACTCAGTATATATGCCCCTCAATTCACACACTAAAACCTAATTGCCAAAATGATAGTATTAGGAAGTGGGGACTTTGGAAGATGTTAGGTCATGAAGGTGGAGACCTCACAAATGGTATCAGTGCTCTTATAAACAAGACCCCCAGAGAGCTCCCACACCCCTTCCTCCATATAAAGACACAGTGAGATGCCATCCATGAACCATGAAGTAGGCCCTCACTAAACACCAAATCCACTGGCAACGTGATCTTGAACTTTTCACTCTCCAGAACATGAGAAATAAATATCTGTTGTTTAAGCCATTAAGTCTCTGGTACTTATGTCATAGCAACCTAAAGGAACTAAGATAGTGGTCCACCAATAAAACCCCCGACTTTCCTTTGGTGATTTTCTTTGGATTCCTTTACTGTTGTTTTAATGGAGTCTGAATGCTTAGTCTATCCTGTACCAAAAGGCATGATTAGTTTTATAAACAGCCTCTGAATTCAACCTTTTCATTCTAAATCTCAAGGAAATGAAAATACCTTTTACAGTATGATTTTTTTTTTTTTTTTAGTTCAAACAGCATTCTCTGGGAGCCATCTAAAGGCCTGCTCAATTACTTGCACTTTTCTTTGGGAATATTATGGTTTAGATTTCTTTCCTTCCTTTTAAAGCCTTGTCAAATGTTTCTGTCCATGACTCTTCTCTTATTCTGGGTCTAGTGGCTGTTAAATATTGAATGCTTAATAGATGTTTGTTGACTTTCTAAAATAAGAGACAAACAGAATATGAATTTTCTGTCTAAGGGTACATTTTTAAAAGTCAATGGAAAAATGGTTCAGATTTTTCATGCTCAAGACTCAAGAAAAAAATAAAGTGTCCATTTTACATAGTCATTGCTGTAAATACCATTAGTTGAAGAAGCATTTAATAAATACCAATAGAACTTGATGTAGACATGAGGAATTCTTTGGAAATTTTTTTTAGTTATAGATGGGCACAATATTTTCATTTTGTTTATTTATTTTTATGTGGTTCTGAGGATGTAACAGAGTGCCTCACATGTGTAAGGCAAGCGCCCCACCACTGAACCACAACCCCAGCCCAGACATGAGGAATTTTATTTTCAGATAGTTCTCCTATAAGAATGAAAAAGGAATTGGAGGCTAAGCAGAAAAAATGCATTTAAAAGAAAAGGTAGCAGTGTATTTAAAACTGGCTAATCAGTTCCCAAGGTCAATGGATAAGGCTATTAATAACAGCATATAGTAGAGTTCAAAGTCACAGTGGGATCAAGTCCCAACTCTGTCATTTGATAGCTATATTAATATGTACTTAACCTACCTGGGCCCCAGTACTCCATCTCTGAGGGACCCAGTACATATTTCATTGGACAAATACAAGGATTAATTGAGATAATGGTGATAAACTGGTAAGAAAGGGTCTTCCACATTGTAAGTAGTTGATACATGTTGGCTATTACTATTACTAATATTAATTTCTCAATGTTAACAGTGCTACCAGTGATAGCTTTTGGATTGTACGGAACCACTTGATTTAAAGTACCCATAAAAGTATTCAATATAGGAAAACTAGAGGTTAAAGATTCTAGGATAGACACATTCCTTTTCTATTAAAACATTACATACAATATAAATGAAATTTTATTTTTCCCACCAAACCCAAAGCTATGAATCATTCTCTTGTTAAGAAAGTCTAATGTACAAATGGTGAAGAAATACGAGGGACTATAAGTCTTATCTTTCCAAAGTCAAGCTTGACTTCAAGTAGTTACCCTTTACTAAATATCCAGTATGTGCCCAGTGCAATATTTGAGGAAATAGACATTCTTCTTCCTCCATGCAAGGCAAGCTAACCAATGAGGAAGCTGAGCATTAGAGAGCTGAAGTCATCTTAAGGCTCATGTTACTTAAGTGTTAGAATCAGGGTGTCTACTACCTAGTGAGCTACAAAGCTCGTCTTTCCCCTAAGCCATGTTGCCTTACCATATGGATGGAAAAAGGTAAGGTAAAAATGTTTATTTGCTTAATGTTTTAGCAACTGAATCAGAACAGCAAAAGAATGAGAACCAATATGATGAAAATGTTTCTGGACTTCAGAGAAACTGATCATGGACTGTCACAGGTGATAGTGAGAAATATCTGAAGCCATGATGGTGATGTGGCTCAGTGGTGGAGCACAAGCTTAATTAGCATGTGCAAGGCCCTGGGTTTGATCCCCAGCACCAAAAATTGAGACAGAAACATCTGAAACTTGATCTAACATAAACAAAATTCTGTTATTTGTGTGTGGGGGGATTGAACTCAGGGGTACTCAACCACTGAGCCACATCCTGAGCTCTATTTTGTATTTTATTTAGAGACAGGGTCTCACTCAGTTGCTTAGTGCCTTACTTTTTTTCCGAGGCTGGCTTTGATCTCATGATCCTCCTGCCTCAGCCTCCTGAGCCACTAGGATTACAGGCGTGTACCACTGCGCCTGGCCAAAATTCTGTTATTTTTTTTAATATTTATTTTTTAGTTATAGTTGGACACAATATCTTTTATTTTACTTATTTATTTTCATATGGTGCTGAGGATCGAACCCAGGGCCTCGCACATGCTAGGCAAGCGCTCTACCACTAAGCCACAACCTCAGCCCAGAATTCTGTTATTTTGAATGTTCCTATTAAATGTGTTACAGAAAGGAAAAATGAAGGAAATTTACCATAACTTGTCCCCAACATCCAGAATTATAGTGATGACTGATGGTGTTGCCACTCTGGGTTCTACATAATCCTAATTATTAATCCTAATTACTACTTTTTCAGGGGTCACATTGGGAAAGGGGGGAAGTAACCCAAAAATTCAGAAACAAAAGATAATACACCAAACCAGCAGAATTTCAATTTTCAGGGAACAACAAATTATTCTTTAATGGTAGCCTCACTCACTCTGAAGGTCTGAGCAGCAAGCACTATCATTCTATGGTTACAGGCACCTGTTGTGTAATGGAAGCTTCCTGAAAGGCCATGCTATACAGTTTAGATGAACTCCAAATGTGTATCTATATGAATCTTGATGTGATTTGTCCCTAGAAAACAGGTCAGCTGTCCTACTGTAGGAAACACACATACTCTTTCATTATAAGGCAACGAAAGTGCTACTTAAGGTGTTCAGAACCAACTTCTGACCTGTATCCTTAACACAGAACTTGTTAGAGCTAAAGCACATTCCTTAATCATGTTCACTAAGAGCTTTGGCATTCAAGAAATCACAAATAAAAATCATAACTACATTATCCACAGGAATAGAAAATTAGAGGCTACCTAAAAACACCAGGATTCATTTTTCTTAATGATTGGAAAGAGGGCTTCAAACTGTGATGTAAAGGTGGTTATATGATCCATGAGATAGTGTCAAAAATAGTTTTAAAGCTCCCGTCATGGTGGCTGAGCTGCCCAGTCTAACAGATTTGGCTGTGTCAGCAAATCAGCTGGCTCTAAGAAAGCAAGAACAGGCCTGCTGCTCCAGCCTGCAGAATGAGCAAGGCTGCCATGCACACCAAGGAGACATTTGTTACTACTTGTGATTTAAGTGTTATTGTTTGGCCAATATAAGTAAGAACAGTTAGGTCTGGTTTGGCCTAGACATTAGGAAGAAATACAGAGAATATTAAAATGTTTCTAATTATAAATACCCAAGCCAAGTGCACTCAGTTCTGGTCACGTATTTACTCAAAACAGGCACAAGCATTCTCAGAAAACCCAAGAGACTTTGAAAGTATTTCTGACTTCATACATTCTAGTAGAATGTAGGGACAACTATTCTTCAATGGCAGTGTGAAGTCTTTTCCCATTTTCATCTCACTGTAGGAGAAATATATTTTTGGTATTCCTTGAGAGGAATTGGGTTTATCCTTAATTGTAAATGCTCTATGGTCATTCTTGTACATAAATCTCTGTACGTCTCTATTTTCTTATAATCCAATTCCTGAAGTTTAATTTACTGGACTAAAAACATGCTTATTATTAATTTAATTTACTGGACCAAAGAGGAAGGACATTGTTAGCATTTTTGAGAAAGACTAAACCAATTTAACTTATATAAGAAATGTATGTGTTGGTGACAGTGTTTTTCTGGGCATAAACTCAAAGAACTATAATATTTTAATCATCATTATTTTGAAAGACAAAAGTGGCATTTGTTTTTGTTTGTACTTCTTTGATTAGTAAAGTTACACACTTTTCCATATATTTATTCACTGCTGTGTTTTTAATTTGAAAACTACCTATTTATAACTTTATGCATCTTCTTCCTTGATTACTTCTGTTCCAAGAACTTAGCAGTCTAATACATTACACATAACTTTGCAAAAATACTCCCATTTGACCAACAATATAGAAAAGGTTTTAAAAGATATCAAAGAAAAAAAATAGCATAATTTTAGGATATCACTAAAATATACCTCAGGTATAATCAGTTTTTTAGTCAGCTTCTTTGTATTTAAGATTAAAAGTATTTTTCTTTTACCATTGAATTCTTCAACTTCCAGCTCTGGAGCTACCAGGTAATACTGTTCACACAGCATCTTGGCTGTTTCATACGCATCTGCAAAGAGAGGAAAGTTTAGCTGCTGCACTCAAGACAGGCACAAATGCATGTGTACATGTGTGTATGTATGTGTGCATAATAAACAGTCTAAACTGACATATTTAAAATTAATCAACTACCCTCTTTTAAAATAGTCTCTTTGACTTTAATAAAGTTATTATGGGATTAAAACAAAATTTCTCTTTCCTTAAAGTTTTAATAGCCATAACCATGTCAAAATATTAGATTAATAAATATAGCTAGCTCTATGACCACCACACAGTTAACTTTTAATCATTCCTAAGTTATTTTTTATAAAAATCTACGACTTAAGACTATAAATACTATGCAATCTGACTAAATTGTAGCAAAATGTCATTTGTTATAATTTTAAAAATCATAATGTCAACAGTCTTATGATTTGCCAGTTACTTGTAAATGAAACATCTATCAGTATTTGCTGAATGGATGGGTTTCTGTGAGTCACACAATTTAAGTTGTTGGAGATATCACTATCACTTTAAAATGTTCTTTAAGTTAACAGTGCCAGGTTGGGACTAATATTTATCCAAGTCGAAGGAGCAAGAGTTTACTTTTGAAAGGGGAAAAAATTAGGTTTAGGATAAGAAGATCAGGGTGATTACAGAAATAGCTGGAAAAGAGAATTCAGGAGGTTCAAAAGATAGGGAACAAATTCAGAAGGCTAAAGTGCCTTGTGACATATTGCTTTTTCGCTTGAACTAGAAATAATCTTTACAAAAGAAACAACAACAAAATAATATGAGGTCAGGATTCATATCTTCTACTTGTTGTGTAACTTGCATAGAACTTAGTATAGTGCCTGTGTAGATGGTTAATAAATGTTCCTTGGTTTGATAAATTTTAAATGTTTTGATAACTTACTTTAAAAAGTCTATTGAGCTATAATTCTCATACAATTCACCTGTTTACAGTGTACATACAATCCGCTGGTATTTAGTATATTTGACAAGTTCTATACCCATCACCACAGTCAGGTTTGCATCATTTTCATTACTACAAATAGAAGCCTCACACCCATTAGCCATCATTCACCTCTATCTAACCCTTCGCAACCAAGGATCTACTTTGTCTCTAATACTTCGCCCACTCTGGACACTTTAAATAAGTGGAATCAGATAATGTGTGACATTTTATGTCTTCTTTTACTTAATATAATGCTTTCAAGGATCATCTATGTTGTAGTGTAAATCAGTACTTCACAGTTTAATTGCTGAGTAATATTGCACTGTAGAAATATACCATATTTTTTACCCATTCATCAGTTGATAAGCATTTTGAGTTTCTACTTTTTGGCCATTATAAATAATGCTTCTGTAAACATTCATGTCTAAGTTTTTGTATAAACATGCTTTCATTTCTCCTGGGCATATATCTAGGAGTGGAAAAATGCTGGATCATATAGCAACTCTACATTTAAACATTTGAGATACTGCCAGATTGTTTGCCAAAGCAAATTTTTTTTGGAGTTTCACCTTTATAATTTTTAAAGATCAGATATTGAAATTACATTAAAATGCTTCACAGGTACATCTGCAATGTTTCCAACTATGTATAAGCTCCTTGGAGACAGGCTTGTACTTCTTTTATATTCACACATCCATAATGCACATACTTGTTGGAAATTAAAGAAATAAGAGAAAGAAGGGAATAAAAAAGAAGAAAGGGGAAAATAAGCTCTACAGAATTTAAATGTTAAAAACTGACATTATTGGGGCTGGGGATGTGGCTCAATCGGTAGCGCGCTTGCCTGGCATGCGTGCGGCCCGGGTTTGATCCTCAGCACCACATACAAACAAAGATGTTGTGTCGGCTGAAAACTAAAAAATAAATATTGAAGAATTCTCTCTCTCTCTCTCTCTCTCTAAAAAAAAAAAAATCCTCTCTCCTGTTCTCTATTTCTTTAAAAAAAAAACTGACATTATCAACCTAAAATAATACAGAGATAATATTAAGGTATTTCCAGACTAAGTTTTGGTTCATTTACCTTTGTTTACCTCATATTGATACCAAATTATAATTTTATATATTATTTCTCCTTGGTAAAAATTTGGATTGTTCTATTAAGCTTTAGAATGAAATCAATATGAAGAACTAAAGATACAGAAATAGAATAACTGAAGCTGGGATTGTGGCTCAGTGGTAGAGCACTTGCCTAGCATGTGTAAGACACTGGGTTCAATTATCAGCACCACATACAAATAAGTAAATAAAATTTAAAAAATTCATCAACAATGAATAAAAAAGAAATAGAATAACTGAAAATATGAAATAATGAGGGACAGTGAAAAGGAATTAGAATAAGAGGAAAATTTTTTTTAAAATAATCAATCAGTGTTAAAATAGACATTAAAGTTATATTGAATTTCAATCCTGAAAATAAAAAGTTAAAAAATTAAATTATATTAATTTTTAAAGTTGTTTTTTTTTTCTTTTAGGATATAGTGAATCTCATAAAATACTTCTGTAAAGGGAGGAAAATTCAAGACTCACTCTTTTTGCTTTGGCTACACCACCAAACAATGCTACATCTCCACCTAGTGACGTGATAGCACAAAACCAACTATGAACTTCCAAGACCACACAGATTGAAGTCTAAAAATTATGGTTTGTTATATAGATACAAACCAATACATCACAAAACAATTTCTCCAGGTGTTTAATAAAGACATTTAAACAGTGATCTTCCTTTCACTTATAAAACAGAAAAATAAACTAAATCCACTTGATGTGCTAATTCTTCATCATATTAGCTTGCCTAGCAGCATAATTATGATAGTAATGAAAATGTGTTACACAAATATAACATGTGGAAGATAGTGGAGTCAGACAGAAGCAGTCAGCTTCAAATTCAAAGACCCAGTATAGCTCCTTAAATCACATATGAGTAAGAATTTTTAAAGCATCACTATAAATTATAGTTTATCAATGCTATAATCCAGAATTGCATGATCTTTGTAATACTCAAGATCACAATTTAGGCTCACATATACCAGCCAGGTAAAAGCATTTTGGGGGAATTACTGGTAAAATGTATACTGATAGGCATAAATTATCATAGCATATAGACACAACATACTTAGTAAGTACATGTTAAATGGAACAGTCCTCTGGCCCATGATAAAGTTCTCCACATGCAGTCAACTACACTGACGGGAGGTGTTTTTGTTGTTGTCGTTAGGGTCTGGAACTAGCAGCCTCAAGTAGTTCCCAAACATGGCTGTGTATAGAATTCATTCAAGTTAAGAAAAGTGCATATTATAAAATGTATCCCTAAAGATTATGAGGCCTGTGTTGAAAGCTGGGAATCCACATTTTAAAACCTTAGCGGGTAACTCTGAAGAGAAGCTATATTGGGGGATTAATATAGTCCTGGAAAGTTGCCTGGAAAGTCAAGGCTGGGTCACACTTAATTCTGGCACTTTCTCTCATGAAATGAATGATCATGGGGTACTGGGGTGTTTGATAGCACATATGTACTAAGACAGGACATGTCTGTTTAAGTAAATTATAAAAATAATCACTATAACAACCAAAATTCAACGATTAGCTTGTAAATTTATTTTGTATCTAGAGCAAAATGCAAGCTGTATTTATAAATTTCTTTTGTATCTAGAGCAAAATGCAAGCTGTACTTACAAGTTTTCTAATAAAATTGTTCTATTTTCTAACTAGAAATAAAAATTCAAAATAATTACCAAATTAGCCAGTATTTACTGCTAATCTTTAAAAGAAAATATTAGGAAAGTATTATTATTTCCCCTGAACATTATTGATAATAACTGTTTTAAGAATTTATTTGCAAAGATAATAAGGTGTTGATCACAAAGTAATTAATAAAAATGTGGGTGTGGCATATACATACTCCCCGAGGCTAACATGCCCAAACCATAAACACACAAGATTAAGAATTTAAAAGGCTGAGCCATAAAAAGTAAGGTAAAAGTTCACATAGCAACTAGCCTAATAGATACAACCTAGCCATGAATCAGTTTTAAGAAACAGGACACAAGAAAATTTAATAGATTATTGAGGTTGTTTTATTAGACCTTCTTACTCAAAATCCACCACAGAATTCTGCTACCAAAAATTAGCCTGTGTCCCAAATACATTCATTTGTTTACACATATCTAATGCAAGTCTAGACTAGCTCAACAGAGAGGATGAATCTGATTGCTGAAAAAACTTAAAATTAAAGATGATAAGGTCACAAACTTTGAGTCTAATAGAACAGAGAAAAACATAGAAGCTTCAGGTTAAGGAGGTAACCATAAGTGACCATAAAGCATTACAAAGTCATGGATGTGTTGCTTTTAATTTGTACTTTTTAATAAAAACAACCCCATACCATTATTATCATCTGGTAATAACAAAAGGGTAATCAAAGCAATATGAACAAATACTTTAGGATTATACTCCTAAATAAAAACACCTAAAAAACCAAAACTGCCTTCTCAATAATTCATGACTTCATTGATCATTTCTAGTTAGAGACACTTGGTAGCAGAGTAATATTATCTCCTTTTAGTATACAGTCACCCAGTTCTGTTCTTTACTTTGTTTTAAATCAATTTCTTCTGCATCATCTGATATGAGGTTCATATACTTCTTAAAACCAATGATTGAGCCCTCAACCTGCACATTCACTTGCTCATAGAGCCAAACCTGAAATTGGGAACTATTTTGCAAGTGTCTGAAGATGAAGTTGATGGGTTACACCTTCACTTTCTGCACTTTTTGACCTTGGCCACAGTACACTAAAATGGAAGTTCACAAACACCACAATGACCTAGAGGCTCCTCAGATAGAAACTTCCAGATCTGGTATACTATTTTCTAGAAACCCTTCCAAATTATAAAGTAATTCTAATAATCCATGTTTATCATAATTTTTCCAATCAAAAACCAATCCTGAGTATGAACTATTAGTTTCTTAAGGAGTAGATCTTCCCAGACCCCCAAAACAGAGCAGACTGGATAAGTAGAACCAATATCCCTGGCTGACCAGAATCCTCAAACTTGTAGTCACAGATGATAACAAAAAATAAGTAAATAAATAAAAATGAGCAGCACAAATTAAATTCATCTTTTGCAAATTTAGGATGGGGACACTTAGGATGATCAGGAAGGGCAGGAGACAAGGGGGCACAATGAGAATTATCATGATCCAGGGAAGCCTAGATTGCCCTAAACAAACTGCACCTAAGTAAGCCAGTTTTGTATAGACAAAAACAGGTAAATTAAGGAGGCAAAGAAAGGTGGAGAGGACATGAATTGGCCACTACAGATGCAAAGATACCAAGAAAACAATCTTGTTTTCTGTTTTCCAATTCCAGTTTCTATTGCTCCAATTGTTAAAGTGCTTCCTATCCTTGGATTACTACGCGACCAGTAGGGTTCTTTTAATAAATCTGTTTCTTGAGTTAATGCGAGCAGGTCTTTGTTTCTTTCAACTTGAAGAGCCTAAATGAGAGCATAAGACATTATTTCTGAACCAGAATAATGCCACACTTTCAGGAGACCATTTGTATGCTATTACACTAAGCAAAAATAGCATATAGGGACAACATGGGCAAGTTAACATCACTGTGAGAATAGACTTTTCTACCAAATATGTAAGTGTGTACCTTTAAAATGATCCTACTACAGGATTTTTCCATTTCATTTCCTGGTTTCTTACAAAGAAAGGAGGGAAAAGGGTCACAATGGAAGAAGGCACCTCCCAAAGGATAATAGAACCTGCTTTACAACACTAATTCTAGCATTCACTACCCTGAGTCTATAATTTGCAGATGTGTAAAGGTAGATAATTAATGTGCTAAATAAGCAGCAAGGAGGCATGCTTCAAGGTTCTGCACATTCAATTAACATTAGGCAGGGTGCACCCCCACTTTTATATGCTTATACAACTGTCTAGTCAAAAATAAAAATATTGTCCCTTCCACCTAAAAGTTTTCTGTAGTTTTCCTCAAGGAATCTAAGTATGGGATCAGTGTTAGTTCATTGGCGTTCATGAAGGTATGTAAAACACACCCCTGTGTGCACACACAGGTACATGCACGTACACACACACACACACACACACACACACACGTCCTTTTGAGATAGACATTTGACTATGCTTAAACCATGGGAGATCTTCACAGCTGTGTAAAGCTATCATTAATACCCAGAACTTTTACACTTTCTACATCAAGTTTCTTAAACAAACAGAAGGAAAATCGTTGCATATAGAGAAGTTGTGTGAGAAGATAAACTGAGCAGTCTTGGAGGATGATGAGAGATATAAAAAGTCAGTGTGAAAACACCAACTACTCTAAAAAGAGGAAGGGAGTGGTAAGATTTCACTAAGAGTAAAAGGAAGTTGACATACATTTCTTCCTGTCCTCAGCAATATTTGGAGGTAGTGGAGAGAAGAGCTGGGGCCTGGGTCTTGTGAGGCTTTTTGATTAGCTGCTCCTGAGGTGTTTGGGGATAGAGACTCCAAGGATTTCAACTAGAAGACAGAAGAACTTTTAGGCCTTTTGACCTTT